>NW_011888991.1:1745386-1745744 GCF_000151845.1 Pteropus vampyrus | reverse complement strand
CATTTTACAGGCCAGGCTTCCATACTTACTATAAAATAACAACAGCAAATGGAAGGTTGAAAAAACACTATAATAAACAATGATGTAGATACCAGTTAGGATAAACAGATATTAATAATTCTTCATATTGGATTTAAATTCTACTTCCATTCTATATTGCCCTTTCTCTCTTTAGAAAATACAACATAATAGGTAAAGCTAAAGACCTGTTTATTCCCTCACCTTCTGTACCCAGCAGTAACCCCTTTTCTGAACTTAATGTATAATCCTTCCCACCTATGTTTTTATTCTTTTACATATACAATTAGCTATCACACACATATACTTAAATTTGATTTTCTTTAAAAGTTTAGGGGAA
>NW_011888991.1:1744800-1745336 GCF_000151845.1 Pteropus vampyrus | reverse complement strand
GTGATTTATAACCACAATAACCTGAGTCTCAAAATGCCCAAGGAAGGAAAACCAATTATGATAGGTACTGCATGAATAAAATCTGAGGCCTATTTATACACCTTAATGTTGTAGTTTCTTCATCTGATGGCCAGGATGTGATGGAGAATAATTTAGAAACTATGTAAGAGATTACTACTGAGGACATTTTGAAATATTGGTACTGCATATTTTTATTCTGCTTGGGAGAAATAGAAAGCAGAAGAGACTCTCATACAGACTGAAAAGGCATTAATTTTAGATACAACTGAGAGCAAGTATGTGGAACTTTTTTTTCTACCAGGTTGAATGTACCTAAGTCAACTTAAATATTTGTGGTTAATTAAAAAAAAAAAAAAGATAAATCTCATGAAGAAATAATACTCAGCAAATAAAAAGGAACTGATGTTAAAATATTTGTAATATCTACTATTAGGTAAAAAGAACCACTATGCATAATACATATTTATATTTAAAAATACATGCACAATCCCTCTATTTTTCCACATATGTATAAA
>NW_011888991.1:1738487-1741454 GCF_000151845.1 Pteropus vampyrus | reverse complement strand
TTTTATGATTATATCAATCCATGTGTGCGCAAATAGTTTTAGTTCATACATTTGAAATGCTACATTTATCATATTCAATCATGTGAACATATCATAGATTATCCATTTTCCATTTATTTTCCTTTTAAAAAACTATTATAAATAATGTTGCAATAAACATTACTGTTCACGTTGCCATGGTTACATAGATAGAAGTTCCTCTAAGCAAATATTTCCAGAAAGGAAACTGCTGAACTGTAAGACTTGCTCATACTCAGTTACTAGATAGCAGATAAACACTCTGTTCTTCAGTTTCAGCTAACTTATAGTTTCACCGAAAGAGTGTGAGTTCCCATGTTTTCATGTCCTTACAAACACCTGGTTCATTAATTTTTAGTAAAAATTACTCTGATGGGTACAATACAACATGTCATTTAAATTTTAGATTGAATTTTTTCTCATTACTAATGATTGAACAATAAATCTTTTATTTATAGTATATAGTCTGGGTACTAATTTTTTTGTCTATGATACATGGTATGAATTTATCAATTTTTCATTTTATGAATCATGCTTGTGGCATCAAGTCTAAGAATTCTTCAGTTTTATGTACCAAATATTTTCTCTTATAGTTTTTCTCTTACAGTTTTTTTCCAAAAGTTTTTGAGTTTTGTGCTTTAAATTTAAGGTCATGATCTATTTAGAGTTAATGGTTGTATAATATGTGAGAGTAAGGCCACAGGCTCATTAGAAACAACAACAAAACTATTGCTGTCCAATTTTGCCAGCAACACTATTGAAAAGACTATCTTTCTTCTACTTAATTTCTTTTACACTTTTGTCAAAATCAACTGGTCATATTATATGGATTATTTCTGGGTTTTCTTTTCTGTTCCATGGGTTTATGTGTCTATCTCACCACCTTGACATACTCCTCCAAAATTACTCTCCTTTTTCAAAAGTATTTTATCTGCTCTAATTCTTTTGCCTTTTCTTATAAATTGTGGACTATAGCTTATCAATTGTAAAGTTTATAATAAATAGCCAAAAAAATCTCCAAGAATTTTGATAAGAATTATATTAAACCTCTATATGAATTTAGAGAGAATTGACTCCTCTGTTATGTGAAACTTTTACTCTATGAACATAGTATATCTCTTCATTTTTTAGATCTTTCTTTCATTAGCATTTAAAAATTTTCAGCATACAGATCCTGTACATAATTTATTCAGTGCACAACTAAGAATCTCATTTTTCCTTGAAACAATGGCATTATGGTTTATTTATTTAAGTTTTTGCATTATTATATTCTGTTAGTATATAGAAATGTGATGAATCATTGCATGTTGACCTTGTATCCCATTAATTTACCAGACACACTTATTATTCTAGGAGGTTTTGCAAACTCTTTAGGATTTCCTATATAGCCAGTCAGGTCATATGCAAATAGGGACAGTTTTATTTGTTCTTTTCAGATTTGTATGTCTTTTATTTCCTTTTTCTTCCTTATTGTACCACTGGCTTAAACTTCCATCACTGTACTGAAATGTTGAGAGCAGATATTCTGCCTTGTTTCCGATATTAAGCCATTAGTGCTCTTCATTAAGTTGATACAGTTGACCTCTATTTCTATTTTTCTGAAAGTTTCGATCATGAATGGGTGTTGAATTTTGTCAAATATTGTTCTTGCATTGCTTGATGCAATCATGTGATTTTTCTTCTTTAGTTGATTAATATGGCAGATTACATTGATTAATTTTCAAATTTGAATCAGCCTTACATCCCTACAATAAAACTCAATTGATCAGTTTAATTCTTTTTAGATATTGCTGAATTTTATTTTCTATTATTTGAGTAAGATTTTTTCTTTTATATTCATGAGTTATATTGTTCTATAGTTTTCTTTTTTTTTCTTCACTGTGTTAGTTTGGTTTTGGTATCAGGGTAATACAAGCTTTATAAAGTAAGGAGTAACATGTTTCCTCTTCTATTTTCTTGCAGAGGTTCTGTAGAATTTTAGCATTAATTCTTCTTTAAACTTTTGGTAGAATTCTCCATTAAAAACATCTGGGCCTGGAGTTTTTTTTTAGTTTTTTATTATAAACTATAATTTGCTAAAGTTATAGGAAAATTTAAATTATTTATTTTATACTGAGTTGTGCCAACTTGTGTTTTTCTAGAAAGTGGTTCATTCCATCTAAGTTGTGCAATTGTTATATGTGAAGCTGTTCAGAGTTTTTGCTCATTATTCTTTTGATGTCCCCACGATCTGTAGCGATATCTCCTATTTTATTTCTGATACTAGTAATTTTTGCCTTTTTCTTTTAAAAATTCTTTGTCAGTCATGCTAGTGGATGATCGATTGTATTTATCACTTAAAAATCATCTCTTTGTTTTCTTGATTTTCTCTATTGTTTTTGTTTTCGATTTCATTGTTTCTGTTCTGGTCTTTATTATTTCCTTCCTCCTGATTGCTTTCAGTTTATTTTTCTCTTCATTTTTCTAGTTTCTTGAGTTAGAAACTTGTTGGAGACATTTCTTCTTTTCTAATGTATGCAGTTAGTACTACAAA
The DNA here is from genome assembly GCF_000151845.1 of Pteropus vampyrus. Lineage (NCBI taxonomy): Eukaryota > Metazoa > Chordata > Mammalia > Chiroptera > Pteropodidae > Pteropus > Pteropus vampyrus. The sequence continues at coordinate 1,738,903 of NW_011888991.1, read as the reverse complement.
TTTCCTTCTTGGTCCTGCATTAACTGTATCCCACAATTTGGATATGTTGTATTTTGATTTTCATTCAATGCATTTTAAAAAGTTCATTGAGACTTAATCATTGACCAATAAATCATTTCAAAAAGTTTTTTTTTTTAGTTTCCAAGTGTTTGGAGATTTTACTGTTATCTTTCTTTTATGGATTTCTCTTCGATTCCATTGAGGTCAGAGAACCTATATGATTTTAATTCTTTCAAATTAGTTTAAGGTTGTTCTATGGGCAAAGATACATTCTTTTTTTAAAAAAATAAAAACCGGAGTGACATCAATAACATGGCAGAGTGAGAGACATCCCTAGATCTTTCCCCTGAAACAACAGTAAGCCGAACATCTAAAACTTAACAAAAAACACCCAAACTGCATACCGGTATGTCTGA
>NW_011888991.1:1734417-1735897 GCF_000151845.1 Pteropus vampyrus | reverse complement strand
TGGACATAATTGACATTTACAGAGCCTTCCATCCCAAAACAGCTGCTTATACATTCTTCTTTAGTGCACATGGAACATTCTCAAGGATTGACCACATACTGGGACACAGAGATAGCCTCAACAATTATAAAAGGGTTGAAATCACACCAACTGATCACAGCGCACTGATCACAGCAACACATTAACAAGATTATACACCACGATAAAGTGGGCTTCATCCCAGAGGCACAGGGATGGTTCAACATATGTAAATCGCTTAATGTGATACACCATGTGAACAAATTTTAAAAAATCATGTGATCATATCAATAGATGTAGAAGAAGCTTTCAACAAGATACAGCATTCATTTATGATCAAAATATTTAACAAATTCAGTAGAGAAGGAAAGCACCTTAACATAATAAAGGCCATATATGACAAACCCTCAGCTAACATTTACTTAATGGTGAAACTCTAAAATCCTTCCCTGTAAGATCAGGAACAAGGCAAGCCTGTCCACTATTGCCACTGTTATTCAATATAACTTAGGAGGTCCTGGTGAGTGCAATCAGGCAAGAGAAAGATATAAAAGGCATCCAAATAGAAAACGAAAAGTCAGACTATCACTATTTGCGGACGACACGATTCTCTATACAGAAAATCCTAGAGTCCACCAGAACACCACTGGAAACAATAAGCAAATACAGTAAAGTCTCTGGATACAAAATCAATGTTCAAAAATCCATAGTGTTCCTATACTCTAATAATGAAGTGTCAGAAAAAGAAGTGGAAAAAATAATTCCTTTTGCAATTGCAACAAAAAGAATAAATCTAACCAAACATGTAAAGGGCCTATGTAATGAAAACTATAAGACTCTATTAAAAGAAATTGAAGAAGATACAAAGAAATGGAAAGATATTCCATGTTCTTGGATCAGAAGAATCAACATAGTAAAATGTCCTTATTGCCTAAAGCATTATACAGAATTAATGCAATCCTCATCAAAATGCCATTCGCATTATTTAAAGAAATAGTATAAAACATCATCAGATTTGTATGGAAGCACGAAAGACCTCAAATTGCCAAAGACATTCCGAGAAAAAAGAACGAGGATGGAGGCATCACTCTGCTGGCTACAAAGCGACAGTAATCAAAACAGCATGGTAACAGCAAAAAAACACACAGAGATCAGTGGAACTGAATCGAGAGTCCAGAAGTAAACCCAAGCTTATATGGACAAATAATTTTTGACAAAAGAGCCAAAAACATACAGTGGAGAAAGGAAAGCATCTTCAATAAACGGTACTGGGAAAACTGGAAAGCCACCTGCAAAAGAATGAAACTAGACTGTTGTCTATCGCCACACTCCGAAATTAACTCAAAATGAATTATGGACCTCAATATAAGACCTGAAACAATAAAATGCATAGAAGAAAACAGAGGAATGAAATTCAAGGACCTTAGACTTAAAGAGGATTTTATGAATTTGACCTCAAAGG
>NW_011888991.1:1718527-1732882 GCF_000151845.1 Pteropus vampyrus | reverse complement strand
TTCTCATAGCAAATTTCAAGAATTAGCTATAATCACCAAATTGTTAGTTGGATCCCCAGAATTTACTCATCTTATAACTGAAAGTTTGTACCCTTTGACCAACATCTCCACATCTCCCCACAGCTCAGCCACTGACAAACACCTACTCTCTATTACTGTGAGTTTGTTTTCAGATTTCACATATAAGTGAGATGATACAATATTTGTCTCTCTCTGTCTAACTTTACTTAGCATAATGCTCTTAAGCTCCGTCCAAATTGCACACTGTCTCAAGTGGCAAGATTTTTTTTTTTTTTTGGCTGGATAGTATTCCATTGTGTGGGTGTGCATGTAGTTGTGCATGCCACATTTTCTTTATCCATTCAACTGTCAACGGACACTTATGTTATATTCATGTCTTGGCTATTGTGAATAATGATGCAATGAACATGGAAATGCAGATATCTCTTTGAGATAGTGGTTTTATTTCCATTAAGTATATACCTAGAAATGAGATTCCTGGATATAGTAGTTTTATTTTTATTTTTTTTGAGGAAACTACACACCTTTTTTATATAGCAATTGTATTGTTATATTCTTAGCAACAGTGCACTAGTGTTCCTTTTTATCTAGATTCTTGTAAACATTTATTGAGCGTGTGTTTTTTTTTTTAATAATAGTCATTCTAACAAGTATAATGTGATATCTCATTGTGGTTTTGATTTGTATTTCCCTGATGATTAGTGATATTGGGTGTCTTTTCACGTGCTTGTTGGCTATATGCAGGTCTTCTTTGGAGAAATGTCTACTCAAGTCCATTTTTTAATTGAATTGTTTGTTTTTGGCTATTGAGTTATGAGTTCCTTATGTACTGTTGATAATTTCTTTTACTGTGCAAAAGTTTTTTAGTTTGATATAGTCCCAAATGTTGATATTTGCTTTTGTTGCTTTTGTTGCCGTCATATTAAAAAATCATTGTCAAGATTGATGTCAATGAGATTTTTTCCCTATGTTTTCTTCTAGGATTTTATGGTTTCAATTTTATGTTTAAGTCCTTAATTCATTTCAAGCTCATTTTCGTGAGTGGTGAAGATAGGGGTCCAATTTCATTCACTTTTTTTTTTTGACCACCTTCACTCATTTCACCCATTTCACACATATTGAAAAGATTTTCATTCTTTTGCATATGGATATCCAGTTTTATTCTGCATCATCTATTGAAGAGACTGTCTTTCCCCCCATTGAGTATTCTTGGCTTCTTTGTCAAATATTAGTTGACCATATATGTGTGGGTTTATGTCTGAGCCCTTCATTCTGTTCTGTTTGTCTGCGTGTCTGTTTTTAGGGCAGTACCATATTGTTTTGATTATTATAGCTTTGTAACATAGTTGGTAATCAGAAAATTGGTGCCTCTAGCTTGTTTTATTTTTCAAGAATGGTTCCATATAAATTTTAGAGCTGTTTTTTTTATTCTGTAAAATAAATCATTGGAATTTTAATAGAGTAGGATTTGTATATAGGTTTTGGTAGTATGGATATTTTAGCAATATTATTTTTTCAATCCATGAACACCAGATATCTTTCCATATATTTCTGTCTTCTTTGATTTCTTTATCAATGTTTTATAATTTTCAGCATGGATATCTTTGACTTCGTTGGGTAAATTTATTCATAAGTATTTTATTCTTTTGGATGCTGTCATAAATGGGATATTTTCTTTATTTCATTTGCAAATAAATCATTGTTGGTCTAAAGAAGCACAACTGATTTTTGTATGTTGTCTTTGTATCCTGCATCTTTATTGAACTCATTTAATAGTATTAACAGTTTTCTTTTATGCAATCTTTAGGGTTTTCTACATGTAGATTTGTATCTTCTGAAATAGAGGTAATTTTAACTGCTTCTTTCCGTTTTGGATGCTTTTTATTTTTTTTTCTTGTCTAATTTCTCTTGCTAGTACTTCTAGTATTATATTGAATAAAAGTGGTAAGAATGGACATTCTTATCTTTTACTAGATCTAGATTTTAGAGGAAAAGCTTTCAGTTTTTCTCCTTTGATTATGATGTTAACGAGGCTTTTCATAAATGGCCTCATTGAAGTTAACTGTATACCTATTTTGTTGAGAATTTTTATTATAAGTAGATATTGAACTTTGTCAAATGCTTTTTCTGCATTTATTGAGATGATCTTTTGTGTGTATATGACTTTCAGTCAGCTAACATGGTGTATCAAATTGACTGATTTGCGTATGTTAAATCAATCTTGCATCCAGAGATAAATCCCAGTAAGTCATTGTATATAATATGTTGATGTGCTAAATTTAGTTTGCTAATATTTTATTGAGGATGTTTGCATCTCTGTTCATCAGTCTGTAGTTTTCTTTTGGTGTCTTTGTCTGGCTTTGGTATCAGGTTAATGCTGGCCTCATAAATTGAGTTTGGAAGTAATTCCTCTACTTCTAAGAAAAATTTAAAAAAGATTAGCATTACTGTTATTTGAGTGTTTGATAGACCATAGCTGTAACATGATCTGGCTATCTGCTTTGCTTTGCTGGTAGGCATCTGATTACTATTTTAATTTCCTTATTTGTTATTGATCTGTTCAGGTTTAAAAAATTTTTTTTTTGTGATTTAGTCTTGGTAGATTGTGTATTTTAAGAATTTATCCATTTCTTCTAGGTTATTCAATTTGTTGACATGTAATTATTCATATTAGGCCTTTATAATCCTTTTTATTTCTGAGGCATCTGTTCTAATGTCCCCTCTTTTATTTTTGATTTTATTTATTTTTATTTTACTTAATCTAGCTAAAGATTTGTCTATTTTGTTTACTTTTTAAAATAAACTCAGTTTTCTTGATTTTTTAATTGTTCATAGGATTTTCTATCTCGATATGTATTTGTGGGTACTTGAAAATAATATTTATTCTGCTATTGTTTGGTGGAATATTCTAGAAATATTAATTAGGTCCTTTTTGTTGATTATGCTTTGAGTTCTCCCTCACTGATTTTCTTCCTAGTTTTTCCACCCTTTTTTGAGAGAGAAATGTTTAAGTTTCCATAGTTGTAGATATTGTATTTCTTCTTTCAGTTCTATTTTTGCTTTCTATATATTTCATCTCTGTTGTTTAGTGCGTACACATTTTGGATTGTTATATCTTCTTTGTGAATTGAACCTTTATCATTAAATAATGGCCATGTCTATCTCTGACATTTTGTTGTTATTGCCGTTCTGTGGTCTACATTACCTGGATTAACGCAGTCACTCCTGGCTTCTTTTGATTAATATTAACATTATGTGTCTTTTCTCATCCTTTTATTCATAACCTATTTATACTATTATATTTAAAATGTTTCTTATTGAAAGCATATAGTGGAGTCATGTTTCTAAATTTACTCTACCACCCTTAAGTTTTTAATTGGTGTATTTAGATCTTTTATATTTAATGTAATTATCAATTTTAGGTGTTAAGTCTGCCATTTATTTTTTTCTGTTTGTTATCCATGTTTGTAATTTCTCTGATTTATTTTTCTGCCTTTTTGCGGATTACCTGAACATTTTTTATGATTCCATTTGGACACATCAATAGTGTCTTTGTATAGCTTTTGGTGTTTATATATTTGTGTACATTATATATACACAACTTATTGCAGTCTATTGGTGTTGTCATTTGCAGTCTATTGGTGTCATTTTTGTTGATTGCAGTGTGAAAACCTTACCCCCTTTTTGTTTCTTTATCCGCTCTTGTTTATAATTGTCTCATATATTTTTACATCCTTTAGAATCACATTAGATGATCTTAATTTTTTTCTGCTTCTATTGTCAAACATAATTTAGGAAATTCTTAAGGAGAAGGAAAATCTACTATATTTATTCATTTTTTTACTGTGTTCTTTATTTCTTCCTGATGTCCCAAGAGTCTTTTTATTATTATTCTTTTGTTGTTAGATTATTTTATTTTATTTTATTATTCTTTTAGAGTAAGTCTGCTGGTAACATATTTTCTCAATTTTCCTTTAATTGAGAATGTTTTAATTTTCCTTTTATTCCTGAAGATATTTTTGCTGGGTACATGAGTCTGAGTTACTAGTTCTTTTCTTTTGTTACTTAAAAAATATTGTGCCACTTCTTTCTGGTCTGATGAGTAATCTGCTATTGTTTGAATTACTTTTCCTATTAGTAAGGTACTTTCTTTTGCTGCTTTCAAAATTTTTTCTTGGTTTTTAGTTCTCAGAAGTTTATTATAATGTGTCATGTGGATTCCTTTGGGTTTCTTTGGAATTCTCTTAGATTCTTCATTGTTCATTATGCCTTCTGAAAAATTTTGAAAGTTTTCAGCCATTATTTCTTTTATTATTTCCAATCCCTGCCTTCCTTCATCTGTCCTTTTGTGACTTAGTGGCGCAAATGGCAGAGTTTTGTTATAAACCCAATAGTTTATCAGGATCTTTTATTTTTTTTTTTAATCTCTTTTCTCCATATTATTCAGATTAGGTAATTTCTATTGTTCTGTCTTTAGGTTCACTGATTCTTTCCTCTTTCCCTTCATCCTGCTGTTGAATCTATCCACTGAGTTTTTTTTTTTTCTTTTTGGTATGTGTTTTTCAGTTCTAAAATTTCATTTTTGTTCTTCTTTATACCTTTTATTTCTTTACTGAGATTTATTTCCTTGCTGAGACTTCCTATTTTGTCACTTGTTTTAAGTGTGTTTGTAATTGCTTATTAAAACATTTTTATGATGACCTCTTTAAAACAAGATATTTTTAGTATCTCTGTCATCTTAGCACTGGTATCTATTATTTTTTCATTCTCTTTGAGTTATTTTTAGTTATTCGTTGATGAATGATATTTGCATAGAACCCAGACATTTTGGATATTATGTTGTGAGACTGCGGCTTTTATTTAAATATGCCTTTGCTGGCTTTTTCTCACACTGATCAGGAGAAAGAATGGGCACTACTTTATTACTGCCAGGAAGGAAAAGAATTCAAGTTTCCCAGCCTGATTGTGGTGGGATTTCTGTATCTCTATATCTTTCTGGCTGGTAGAAATAGGAGTGCCTTATTGCTTCTTTCTATATGGCTTCCACTGACACCATAGAGGGGATGGTTTCATTATAACTAGGTAGTTATGAAAGTCCTGACTCTCCAGTAGTCCTCCTCTTACACCACCTCAGTAGAAGAAGGACTCTTCACTACTTTTGGTTAAAGGTGGAAATCCAGGCTTTCCACATGGTCTCCACTGACAACATGAGGGCATCTTTGTTACTGTCTAGCGAGGATAAAAATGACTGCACTTGACCCATTCTTTTATGACACCATCCTAGTGGATGGATTGTGATGCCTTGTTCCTATCTGGAAAGAGTCAAAGCCTAAGATTCCCCTCAGCCTTCACTATCACAGGTGGAAGTGTGATCATGGTTTTTTTCCTGTGCCTGTGGTGTTTGGTGGAAGTGGAGTAGTTATTACCTAAAATTCTTCTGTGTGTTTTTTTTTTTTTTTTTCTAGCTGTCCTTTTCTGGAAAAAAACAGTGATAGAGGCCTTTTTTTTTTTTTTTTCTAAGCTGTCCTTTTCCTAGTCTTTTGGCTTGAGAGAGCAAGCTTTTGATGTGACTTTTTTTTTGACCGTGCTCAGAAATTCTAGAGTTTTGGCTTTTTAATCTTTACATCTTGGATATATGAGGCAAAAAGGAAACCCAGAGACTTCAATATCATGCCATTTCTTGGTTCCTGTGGTCCCACCAATCTACTTATCTATACTTTTGATAGCTTTCTTCTCTTCGTTTTATATACAATGTCCATGATTTTTAGCTGTACTTAGCCAGAGGAATAGAGAAAGTACACCTGTTCTTTATTACCAGAAGTCGTGTTTGATTTTTAATGTTATGTCAAATTTGAAATAATGAATTAAACCTTTCTTGGTCATGATGCATTGTTCATTCGATATATATTTAGATTTGATTTGTAATTTTTTTTGGAATATTTGACCATAAGTTTTGAAGAGGATTATTAGCCTATAATTTTACTTTTATTAATAGTCCTATTAGTTTATGGGATCAAGTTTATGCTGGTCTCATAAAATAAGTTGAGAAGGAATCTGCTACTTTTCTCTGTAAGATTTTGTATGAGAATGGTATTTTTCTTTATTAATATTTTGAAAGAAGTTAATGGAGCCCTATGAACCAGGAATTTTCTTATGGGCTCACTTTATTTAACATCGAATTATGTAGATTTTTTATTTTTCCTGTATTAGTTTTGGTAGGCTGTGTTCGTTATTTCAATTTCTTCTATTTTTTCAACTTTAGTGGCAAACTTGTTCATAATATTTCCTTGTAATGTTTGCATAATCTCAGTAATATCTCTACTAATTATAATTTATATTTTATCTTTCTTTATTCTTAATTATTTATATTGTTTTTTCAAAAAACATATTTGGGGATGTTTTTATTTTCTGCATTTAAAGTTTGTGTTCAATTTTATTGCTTTCTATTTTACCTGTATTATATTTTTTCTTCTTTTTCTCTGAAGTAATGCCTTTTATCTTAAAGTCTAGTTTGTTTGATTTTAACATATTTACTTCAACTATCTTTAGATTAGTATTTGCTGACAAGTCTTTTGTCACTTTTACTTTTTATTTGTTGTTTTCCTGTGTTTCCTTTAAGTTAATTAAATAGAGTGTTAGCTTTTTATTCATTCTGGCCATCTTTTTTTTTCTTTCTCTCCCTCTGGAATATTTGATCTATTTCATTTGATGCAATGTAATTTAAATGGATTTAAATCTATCATTTTACTCTTTTTATATTTGTTTTTCTTGTTTTATGTTTTTTCCCCCTCTTCTACTTTGTCTTGTTATCTAATCAAAACCTTTGAAGTATTTTATTTTCCTCTCTCTATTTATTATTTATGAAGTTATTTTAGTGGCTAGCACAAAATTACAAGATATGTCTTTCATTTAATAGAATACAAAATATAATAAGAGTTTTATCACTTCCTAGACAATTCTTACATGTTTGGAGTCTTTAATTTTATTTAATTCATCTTGTTCCTTGTATTTTAATTCTATAGACAACATAGACATAGTCGATATTGTTTATTATAATAAGAATATATTTAGATTTAGTCACATATTTATTTTGTTCAGTAATTTTCATTTTTTCCTTCCTTTCTGCGCTGCTTCTGTCTGTTATGATTTTACTTTTGCCCGAAGTATTCTTTTTAGTATTTTTTATAATGAGAGTTTTTTGTTGACAAATAATCAGTTTTTGTTTTCCTGGAAACATCTTTATGTTGCCCTTATTTTTGAGAGATATTTCACAATCATTAAAATTGGGTTGTAAGTTTGGCATTTATTTTCTTTCAGCAAATTAAAAATGTACTTTTATTGTCTCCTAGCTTTTATCACTTCTGGGAATTCAACTATCAGTCTTGTTGCTTTGTTGAAATTGATGTGTTCTTTTCTCTGGCTGCTTTTAAAATTTTCTCTTTGTCTGCAGCAAATTATAGCTTATGGACCAAATTTGGCCCATTGCCTGTTTTGTAAAGTTTTGTTGGAACATAACCATTCCCATTTGTTTACATGGTATTTATGGCTGCTTATAGCAGAGTCGAATAGTTGTGACAAGGATAGTATGGCCTTCAAAGTCTAAAGTATTTTCTATCTGACCTTTTACAGAAATGGTTTATCTACCTCTAATCTATAATTTTCAGCAATTTGAGTTATGTCTACCTGTGCTTATTTATTTAATGTCTTAAAAATTCTGTGTGATTTATATAGCCATTTGAATCTTTCATATATTTTTCAAATATTTGAACACATTTTCAAATATTATTTCTTTATCATTCTCTTTCTCCACTCCTTTTGGGACTTTCTTGCCTTTATGTTAGACATTTTAAGTGTTTCCCTTAGGTCTCTTATACTCTTTTCTCTATCTTTTTTATTTGTTTTACTCATTCAGAATGGATATTTTATTAATAAATTATAATTATTTTTCTTCTGATGTGATGAAATGCTTTATATATTTCTATTTTAGTTTTAATATTAATTATGTCTTTGTTCTATAATTTCAACTTAATTTTTCTTTATGAATTCTATTTTTTCTGGTAAAATCCTCCAACTATTTTACTAAACATATTAATGGTAATTATTTTAAAGTTAGTATTATGGTCCTCTAAAGATTTGTTCTTTTTCCTCTTGTTTTATTCATTTATTTTTATTATTTGTCCCTGTCTCTTGGCAAGGCTGCTAACTTTTGATTGAATGTCCTATACTGCATGTGAAAAATAAATTGTGATTATCTGAAACTCTGGCTGATACTATTTTCTTCCAGAAAGCATTTATTCTGTTTTCTGGTAGGCAATTAAACTAGGGACAGAATACCTAATTCAGTTTGAAATTGCTTGTTTGAAATGGAATTTCAGTCTTTGTGGTAACAAATATAATTCTTGTTCACTCTTAGCCCTATGAAATAACCTTTTTAGGGTAGTAATTAAAAGTTTAGATCCTCAACGGACTCCTCCCTTTATGGTTGGCCCTGAATCCAATTCTTGTTTCCCCAGCCCTGTGAAACTGTAGAAAGCTCTGCTCAGTTTTACAGACCATTAGCCACTACTTTTTAATCTGCTTTCTAGGTAGGGACTCATATCTGTGCCATTTACATACTGGTAAACGCCTTATGGAAAAAAAATGTCACAGATCTATCTAGTTATCAAAGCTTTCCTTCTCTCTGTGATTCTAAGTTTTCAAGTCTTGGCTTCCTTTTTATCTTTCCAATACTTCGACACATTCAAATACCATTCGGGGTAAATTTTCCAGTTCTTAACAGAATTGATGTTAAGCTACTCCACCATCAGTAGTAACGGGAATCTTTTACCTTCATCTAACTTTTTTTTAGAGTTTAGGCCAAGGAACTTTGGTGATTCTTGTTCTGAATAAACTGTAAATTTGATTTCCAGAAAGTAGGGCATTAGAATACTTTCTAAAAGACCATGACTTTTTTTCTGTCTGCTATAGTATTCTCAATAATTTGTTACAAAGATTTATTTCATCCATGGTACTTTACATTAGACCGTGAAGAACTCAATTGTATATCTGGGCAGTCCAGATTATTAGACGAACAATCAGAATTCATGCTGTGAATAAATGGTAAACATTCCAGAATTTACTAATTCAGATAAAAGTGTATTCCCTTTCCTATAACACTTTGGAATTTTAAACTCTTATTCTAGCACTTCTGGCTGATCCTTGAAACCTTTTGGAATATTTGAAATTTCCCTTAGAATATAACCTTGGAAACATACTTAGTGGTACAAATCCTTTTCCTTGGAGGTTGGAATTAATCTGTAGAAATAACCTACAGTCATCTAAGACACTTCTAGCTAATAAAACAGGTGATCAAATTTTGTAAAGTTTGGAAGTACAATCTACTAATAACTAATTGGTTTTTAATTTTTAAGGTCTAATGCATTAACTTATTTTTAGATAAAAATTTACTGAGTGCCTATTATATGCCAACCATTATGCGAGGTGCCAGGGAAAACAATGCAGTACAGGTAATGGATTGAATGATTGAGTATTACTTCCAACAGTAAATTCTCAACATGTGGAGAGATTATACATATATACACACATAAATACATATTATACACATATACAGTCCTACATATGCATGCATGTATGTGTGTATATGTACATAGATACATATGTATGTGTATAAAACTACCATATGTTCTCATGTATTTTTCATATTGATTTGACATGTGTGTCCCATTGGTTCCAGCGGTCTCCAAACTTTTGGCACCAGGTATCAGTGATTCTATGATAATCTAATGTCTGATAATCTGAGGTAGAGCTGAGGTGGTGATGCTAGCACTGGGAAGTGGCTGCAAATACAGATGAAGCTTCACTTGCTTGCCCACCACTCACCTTCTGTTGTGTGGCCTAGTTTCTAACAGGACACAGACCAGTACTGGTCCACAGCCTGGGAATTGGGGACCCTTGGGTTAGACTATCAACTTTTCAATGTACTTTTGTATCTCCTGACAATATCTATTCGGGTGTTTAACATACAGTGAAAACTTGTTTAGTGTGGACTGACTGATTATCTAAAGGTGACACTTTTGAATAATAAACTCAAAATTGCCATGAGCACAGGGTGTGTTTTATTACAATATTTCTTGCTGACAGTTGGTTTCTTCTTATAATCTATGAGCAAAATATTTGCTATGAATTGTAATACCTTTATAGAAAATATGACAAAACTCTGATAGATGAAGCTTAGGCATCATGAAGGAAAAGAACTAACTTAATGATTAACAAGAAACCAATGAATCAAAGTACATGGGGATATTTATTAATTACAATGAGTACTGATTGACTCTGACCCTATGTGTAGATTTCAGTTCCACATAGACTACTTCTTATGGTGAGGATAGGTTAAAACACCCACACACTTGGCAAATAAGTCATCCCATACACTCATATTTTAAAGTAATTGTGCTTCTTTTTGGTAGTTAAACATATTAAAAAAACACATTCTGCTTTTCTTAGCACTTAACTCTTAAAATAAAAACAAAAAGAACAAAATAGAAATCTAAAATGATACTTCAGAAACAATGAATGGTTAGGATTAGCTTGTTGAATTACACGTATCGATTGGAAGCAACACAAATAATACCATATTTTTGTTTTCTGATCTAGTTCTATATTTACTTTTCTAATGTGATAACTTTAGTTGACATTTAACATTGAAATATGAATGTGTCTTAGAAAAAATTTTTATGTTCATACATTAGCCTACTTTTTTGTGACTTCATGTGTCAGTGTAGTTATGAAATAAGCCTAAGTCTTTAATTATTCCATTGCATACCCTTTCTGCTCACATACTTCTCAAACTGTGAAATATAAAAGGAAAAATTTCAGATGCTGATATAACTTCCAAAAACAAAGTATATTTGCTTTCATTTTGACAAGACTGACTATGGCCTGAATACGACTGGGACAAGTTGTTTTCTACCAAGATGGAAGAAGACAGAGAAAAAAACATTGATAAAAGCCCTCTGACACTTGATTTTTTTTAGACCATATAGCTGAAGCAGAATTTTATGTCATTAATGCCTAGGAAACATCATCAGAAGAAAATAAGATGGGTTGCAAATGAGAATAATGTGTTCAAAGAGCCTAGAAAATTAAAAGTGACTTAGGAATAACTGAGGCAGTATGTTTCATATGTTTTGTGGGAAATAGGTGGATCAGTCAGTTTGTAAAGTTCTATCCAGCTCAAATAGAGCATTATGTATCTGTCAGGACAGTCTTAAGTTTGCTTCAGTAACAAATGATCCCCAATCTCAGTGGCTTATGACAATAATTCTTTATTTCTCACATGTGCTTTATGTACATTATGGTTCACAGGTGTGACTCTAATCCATTTTTACACTAGGTCCCCAAATGATGGAAATGCTCTACCCAATATTACTTGCCTTTGTGAAAGAGAAAAAAGCACAATGAAGCAAGTTCTGGCTCTTCAATCTTCTACCTAAAAATGACACCTATCATTTCTGTTACATTTTATTGGTCATGCAAATCAGATGATCATGCCATAGTTGAAAAGGTGGAGAAATATAATCTCCCTTTATGGAGGGGTAATGGATATTGGTGAGCAATGATATAGTACCATGGTACCAATGATGATGAAGACAAAGCACTACTTAATATATTTCAAAATGGCACAAGCATAAATACCTAAGGGTGAGATCAGGGAAACTGAGAACAAGAGAAGCTGATTGAATGCTAGGATGGGAGATAAATGGAAAGAAAGAATTGTAGTAGTTTCAGGACAAATTGTGGCTGACTCTGACTATCTACCCAAGAGGTTTAGATAGTAATGTTATTCTGTAGATATAGGTGTGTTTTAGGTTAGGTCTTCCCAAAAGTAGAACCCTGGGGATTTCATGTAGTTTATTTGGGAGGTGATTCCAGGAAATAGGAGTGGGAGAATGGAAAAATGATACAAGAAAGAAAGAATAGCCAATAGCAGGTGCATTACTGAGTAGGTTACTGCTGTGGGCAGCCCTAGATCAATCTCAATAGGGATTAAATGAGTATCTGTGGTAGTCTGGGTCCTCCAAGGAGACACCAAGACTACATTAAGCATGCAATTATTTTATTATGGGAAATGTCTGTAACATAAAGTGAGGGGAGTAAAGCATCCCAGCCTGTCACATAATTAAAGAAATTTCAGTGAGGCAATTGGGAAGTACTAGAGCCAAAGTCATTTGTCAAAGGATTCCCATGCCTCCCAGGAATAGACCTGAACTGTCATTACGTGGGAGCAGCTTGTGGAAAGCATGGCCTCGGTAGAAGTGTAGAGATAGATTCCAGAGCACAGCAGCTGGGGCCTTCAGGCAATGATGTTCCTTGTACTTGAATTTCTTCAGGTACATTTCCATTGCCACCACACAGGAACCACGTAAAATTTGCCTTAGAATTGTCCCTTCAAAGGGAGAGAGGCTGGAGCATTTATCTACTAACTTACTTTCTTCATTTTACCATGTGCATGGGATGAGCAAGCCCCTTAAACTCTGGAGAAGCTCCTGGGTGAAAATTGGAGATCGTGTATTTAAGGTGGAGTGCTGTCAGTATTCATAAAAGCCTTGTACCACCTCTATGGCTGGAATCTAGGGTGAGCTTGAGGTTGTGATATAGGACCCCCAAAAGCATCTGCTGAAGGGTAATGGTAGGTTTATGAAGAGACTGAAAACACAATTAAAAGTATACTTGAGAATTCTTTATCTAATTGCAGGGCATAGGAAAAAAAGACAGAGTGAAGGTTTAAAAAAAACCATAGTCATTGTCCAGGTATTAGGAATAGAATTGTGTAACTCTATAGTCAGATATACCAGAAATAATATCAGAAATAATCCTGATTTCTAGACAGGTTGCTTAAATTTTATAATATTTAACTTCCTTATCTATAAAATGGGAATATGTTAATACCTACCTGCTAAGTTTAGTTGCTGTAGGAAAAGTTGCTTAATTTTCTAACCCTTCATTTGTTCCTCTGTAGACGAGAATATGAGTGCCAATATAACAGTAATACTGTGAGAATTAAATGAGTTAATAGTGTGGCATACTCTCTCTGATGCCCAACCAATATCAATTCCTGAGTTTTGTCTTCCTAAAAGAACCACATTTGGGAGGTGGGGAAGGCAATAATTTTCTAAGTTAGAATACTTCATCTTTCTGCTTCCTCTTATGTAGGGGTAGACATTTGATACAATATGACCAAAGAATTGTGAGTGACTACTGAATGTGGCTTATAGAAAAGCTATTTGTGTTGATATATGAGACAGAGTCAACAATAGACTCAGTTGGCATATACATTTCACCTTCCCCCATCCTTTTCCTTTATCCTAAAGGTGAATATGATGAATGGATCTTGAACAGTCTTCCCTTCCAGGTGAGTAGAAAAGTCACATTTTATAGATGGTCATGCAGAAAGAACCTGATCTTTGATGACTTTCTTGACTAGTTAAATTGGCCTACTTGTAACTCCAAACTTTTTGTCTTGTGAAAAAGATAAGCCCATATTTGTTTCAAACCACCTTAGTTGGGTTTGTTACATGCAATTTAGCACAATCCTGACTAAACACAATGAAGTGCTTGACAGAGTATCTTTTACATAATACATATGTAATTGTTAGCTACTAACTACTATTAATAATATATTAGTGTTATGATTGTTTTTAATAGTGAAAGATAACTATGGCTATAATTCAGGGGTACAGGAAGATTGGGAGTAGAAGACAAATAAATATGTGAAATATAAAAGCAGAATCCAAAACACTTGACAATTGATGGTTATAAGGAAGAAGCATGACTCAATGACTTAAAAAATGGAGGTTTAAATAGTGGATGAAAATTTCCCAAAACTAAGGAATGAACTGGAGCTTGGAATTCAAAAAGTCAACAGAACACCCATTTATCTCAACTCCAAAAGGCCTTCACCAAGACACATTGTATTAAAGTTATAAAAAATCAACGACAAAGATAGAATTTTCAGGGCAGCCAGGGAGAAGAAAATGGTAACTTATAAAGGAAAACTCATTAGATTATCATTGGACTTCTCAGTGCAGACCTTACAAGCCAGAAAAGAATGGAATCAAATATTTAAACTATTAAGTGAAAGGAACTACCAGCCTAGAATAATGTGTCCAGCTAAGAAATAAGCCAAACAGAAAAGGTTGAAAATCACATGATATCACATATGTGAGATATAAACCTAAAAGCAACAAATGAACATGACAAACAAATAGAGACTCATGGACACGGACAATGGACTAGTGGTTACCAGAAGGAAAGGGGGAGGGGAAGGAGGAAAAT
>NW_011888991.1:1715012-1718107 GCF_000151845.1 Pteropus vampyrus | reverse complement strand
CCCTAAATGTAAATGGACTGAACTTACCAATAAAAAGGCACAGAGTTGCAGAATAGATCAAAAAACAAAACCCAATCATATGCTGACTCCAGGAGACACATCTCAGCTCCAAAGACAAATATAGACTCAAAGTGAAAGCATGGAAAACGATATTTCAAGCAAATAGCATTCAGAGAAAAGTGGGAGTAGCGGTACTAATATCAGACGAAATAGACTTCAAAATCAAAAAGGTAAAGAAAGATACTGAGGGACACTTCATAATGATAAAGGAAATCACACACCAAAAAGACATGACACTTATTAGTATCTATGCTACCAATCAGGGGTCCCCGAAATATGTAAAGCAATTACTAACAGAAATAAAGGGAGAAACAGTCCAAAACACTATCGTAGTAAGGGACTGACCTAAATACCCCACTGTCGGATATGGACAGATCATCCAAACAGAAAATTAATAAGGAAATAACATCCTTAAATGACACATTAGACCAACTGGACATAATTGACATTTACAGAGCCTTCCATCCCAAAAAAGCTGCTTATACGTTCTTCTCTAGTGCACGTAGAACATTCTCAAGAATCGACCACATACTAGGACACAGAGATAGCCTCAACAAATATAAGAGGGTTTAAATCATACCAGCCATATTCTCTGATCATAATGCTTTGAAACTAGAGATCAACTGTAAAAAGAAAACAGGAAGTACCACGAATACATGAAGATTAAACAACATGCTGCTGAAGAATAATTGGGTCAGAGAAGAAATAAAAAGAGAGATCAAAAGATACATAGAAACAAATGATAATGATAGTACAACATATCAAAACTTTTGGGACAGAGCAAAAGCAATCATAAGAGGAAAGTTCATCTCATTAAAGTTCTATCTCCAAAAACAAGAATGAGCCTAAATAAACAAATGGTTCATCTTAAAAAACTAGAAAAGGAAGAACAAATGAAGCCAAAAGTCAGCAGAAGGAAAGAAATCATCAAAATTAGAGCAGAAATAAATGAAACTGAAAACAAAACAAAACAAAACAAAAAACAATAGAAAAAATAAATACAATGAAGAGCTGGTTCTTCGAAAAGGTTAATAAAATTGACAACCTCCTGGCTAGACTCACTAAAGAAAAAAGCGAAGGGACACAAATAAAAAATGGAGGTTAGGGACCAGAAAATATTAATAAATATCTAACTTCTTTTTAGAAGCTTGCAACATGCCAGGCAAATTCTAAGCACTTTGCTAGTGTTAATTATTGAAAAATGGTGCCACTAACAGACATAGGACAGTTATGGAAATGTAGTAATGAGAAAATGATCAATTTCACTCTGGGATGTGGTAACTAACAGGACAGCCAAATCTCCAAAGCAGAAGAAAATGTGTGTTTGTTTCTTGGTAGAGTAATTGGAATTTTGGATATTTAGATTGAGCATGATCCAAATATCCTATAATGAGAATTGAAGAGAGTAGGGTAGGTGAGAGCTACATGAAAATTTTGGAGAGACAGAAGAGAGTCCAGAAGAGAAACTGTACAACTGAAGTGTTTAAGTTCATGCTTTTCCAGCAAAGAAGCTACTCTGGGTGAACTTGTTGCCATAAATATCAGCTGTTGAGACCAGGACCTATGTCATCTTTCACAAATGGTGAGGAAATGATGTATTCCACTGAAAATCAAAATATTAGAAATTCTCCCTTGTTTCAACTCTTATTAATAAATATGGTACAGTGAGCCTAACTATATCCTTATTTAAATATTTTGAATTTTGAAATATGTCTGGATATATTCCTGGGCATTTATAATATATGCCATGTACCTATAAATGACAAATGAGAGATATTGAGAATTTCTAGTAATTCCCAGGAACTAACAAAAATATGTTCTATTTTTATAATGATTCATTTTTTAGTCCAACACAGTGATTAAAGATGGATTCCATGTAATGGAGGGTATTCAGCTAATTAGAATTTTATTAATTTGAGATCACTTTTTTTTAGTGTTTTTCCATACTTTTCACTCTAGTTTAATGATTATGCTCAGTTATGTATATTACATAAAAACTACACCTGTTAAGTTTTATGAAAAATAAGTTAAATTTCATATCTCATTCAATGAAATGTACTGATGTAATTAAAAGCATACACACCATGATCAAGTGAGTTTCATCCCAGGGGCACAGGGATGGTTCAACATACACGAAATCAATTAATGTGATACACCGCATAAACAAATTAAAAAATAAGATCGTATCAATAGATGCAGACAAAGCCTTTGACAAGATACAACATTCATTTATAATGAAAACACTTAACAAAACTGACGTAGAAGGGAAGTACCTTAATGCAATAAAGGCTATATATGACAAACCCTTGGCCAACATTATACCTAATGGTGAAAGACTAAAAGCCTTTCCTCTGAGATTAGGAAGAAGACAAGATTGTTCACTGTTGCCACTGTTATTCAATATAACTTTGGAGGTCCTAGCAAGTACAATCAAAGAGAAAGATATAAAAGGTATTAAACAGGAAATGAAGAAGTCAAACTGTTGCTATTTGTGGATGACATGATTCTCTATACAGAAAACCCTAAAGACTCCATAAGAACACTACTAGAAACCATAAGCAAATACAATAAAGTTTCTGGATACAAAAATCAATGTTTAAAAATCCATAGCGTTCCTATACTCTAATAATGGAGTGTCAGAAAAAGAAGTGGAAAAAAATATTCCTTTTGCATTTGCAACAAAATGAATAAAATAACCTAGGAATAAATCTAACACAACATGTGAAGGACCTATATAATGAAAACTACAAGACCCTATTAAAAGAAATTGAAGAAGATACAAAGAAATGGAAAAATATTTCGTGTTCTTGGATTGGAAGAATCAAGATAGTTAAAATGACCTTATTACCTAAAGTATTATATAGATTTAATGCAATCTCCATCAAAATCCCGTTGGCATTTTTTAAAGAAATAGAACAAAAAATCATCAGATTTGTATGGAAGCACAAAAGACCCTGAATTGCCAAAGCTATCCTGAGGCAAAAAAGAGGCTAGAGGCATCGCTCTGCCTGACTTCAAATTATACTACAAAACAA
>NW_011888991.1:1688246-1714962 GCF_000151845.1 Pteropus vampyrus | reverse complement strand
AAAAATCCATAGCGTTCCTATACTCTAATAATGGAGTGTCAGAAAAAGAAGTGGAAAAAAATATTCCTTTTGCATTTGCAACAAAATGAATAAAATAACCTAGGAATAAATCTAACACAACATGTGAAGGACCTATATAATGAAAACTACAAGACCCTATTAAAAGAAATTGAAGAAGATACAAAGAAATGGAAAAATATTTCGTGTTCTTGGATTGGAAGAATCAAGATAGTTAAAATGACCTTATTACCTAAAGTATTATATAGATTTAATGCAATCTCCATCAAAATCCCGTTGGCATTTTTTAAAGAAATAGAACAAAAAATCATCAGATTTGTATGGAAGCACAAAAGACCCTGAATTGCCAAAGCTATCCTGAGGCAAAAAAGAGGCTAGAGGCATCGCTCTGCCTGACTTCAAATTATACTACAAAACAACAACAAAAAAAACAGCATAATATTGGCAGAAAAAAAGACACACAGACCAGTAGAACGCAATGGAGAATCCAGAAGCAAATGCATGTTTATATGGGCAAATAATTTTCACAAAAGAGTCAAAAACATACAGCGGAAAAAGGAAATCCTCGTCAATAAATGGTGCTGGGAAAACTGGAAAGCCTCCTGCAAAAGAATGAAACTAGCTGTTTTTTATCATCACACACTCAAATTAACTGAAGATGGATTAAAGACCTGAATATAAGACCCAAAACAATAAAATGCTTAGAAGAAAATATAGGAACTAAACTCATGGTCCTTGGACTTAAAGAGGATTTTAGAAATTTGACCTCGAAGGCAAGGGAAGTAAAAGCAAAAAAAATGACTGGGATCACATCGAACTAAAAAGCTTCTAAAAAGCACAGTGAAAGAAACCATCGACAAGGTAAAGAGACAGCCATCCAAATGGGAAAATATATTTGCAAGCCACACCTCCGATAAGGGCCTAATATCCAAAATATACAAAGAATTCATACAACTCAATAACAACAAAAAAACAAATGATCCAATTAAAAAATGGGCAGAGGATCTGAACAGACATTTCTCCCAAGAAGACATATAAATGGCCAACAAATATATGAAAGGATGCTTAACATTGCTAGCTATTAGAGAAATGCAAATCAAAACCACAATGAGATACCATCTCACACATGTTAGAATAGCAATTATGAACAGGACAAGTAATAACAAGTGTTGGAGAAGATGCAGAGAAAAAGGAACCCTTATGCACTGCTGGTGGGACTGCAAATTGGTACAGCCATTATGGAAAACAGTATGGAATTGATCTACCATATGCTCCAGCAATCCTTCTATTGGATATTTACCCAAAAGACTTGAAAACATATCTGAAAAGACATTTGCATACCGATGTGCATAGCAGCATTATTCATAGTGGCTAGGAAATGGAAACAACTGAAGGGTCCTACTGATTGGTTAAAGAAGCCATGGCACATATATACAATGGAATATTATTCAGCCATAAGAAGAGATGAAATACTGCCATTTGCAACAACATGGATGGACTTTGAGACAATCATGCTAAGCGAAATAAGCCAGAAAGAAGTTGAAAACTACATGATATCACTTACATGTGGGACATAAATCTAAAAGCAACAAACAAACAGGACAAACAAACAGAGATTCATGGACACGGACAATAGACTAGTGGTTACAAGAGAGTAGGAAGGGAAGCGGGAGGTAGGTTGATGGGGTAAAAGGAGTCAAATATGTTGCGACAGAAAGAAATCTAACTATGGGTGGTGAACACACAACGCAATATATATGCCATACCATTGAATTGTACACTTGAAACTTACTGGATTTTATTAACCAATGTCACCATAATAATTTTTAAAAATTAATTAATTAAAATTAATAAATAAAATAAAATAAAAAAGCAGCTATAGACTTAAAAATTTTTAAAAAATACAGTATTTGTGATGGTGTTTAACCCAATTTAAAAAATTTCAAATGTAAGAACCAAAATCTTGATGGAGACAGGATGATATGTTAGTGTTAAAAAAAGTAATTTTTCTAACTCTTTAAATAAGTCTCATGCCCAGCTGATGTGCTAGCTGCTAACTCCAGGTTGAGATACCTCATCAGCAAGTGTAATAATGGGTTGGAAGTGCAAGGGGAAGAAGGGATTCATTTTCACTTTTTTTGTCTCTTTGAATAAAAATGATTCACACCCCTCACAGCTCCTGTGGGTTTCACTAGCAGCACCTTTTAAAAATAGAATTACTAAATCTCAGCACTGGAAACAATTTCAGTGGGTCACAGCAAAAGCCATCATATGTTATAGGGAATCTCTTTATATGTCTTTATACCCAGATGGCTTTGAAACCTCAGGAGGGGATTAACTCATAATCTCCATAGGGAGCCCATTTCATTTTAATTGCTTGAAATTTCTTTCTTATTTACAGCTATATCTGCCTTTCTGTAAATTAACAGTAGTAATAATTGGAGCAACAACCACTGACCCTTGCATTTGTTGAATGTTAAATTTAGTCGCATCTAACAGAATCCACTTTTGATACTTTTGACAAATTTCTGTTTTTGAAACAGAGACTTGGATACTGACGGAATTAGAAAAGCAAGTGGAAAAGGCAGTAGGGAAGGTTTTCAGAAATATCTCCTCAAGTACTGAAAAACTGGCCTACCAAAGGTGCTATTATCTTCTTTAAAATCAGAAAGTGGGGAGTAAGCAGAAACCACAGTTATTCCAAGACTGCACCATCATACACTTAACTCATGACAAAACCAGCAAAGAAAAAGAAAGCAAAGCAAGACCTGCACCTGACCTCTATCTAGTTCCTTAACTATTCTCCATATGTCATGGTCTCCAGATTCTTTATCTTTGTTGTTTTTAATTCTCTTTGTGAGGGGCCTCAAGTAAATCATGCTATTTCACAATTGTGGTGGATGGGACTGAATACAGAAACATGTGATGAGCAAGTTGGAGAACAAATGCATTTTGTATGTCTTCATGTTTTTTGCCACATTTGGAATCTGCCAAAGAATGCATCACAATAAGTTTTGTGGGGAAACACAGGAGATTGGGATAGATGAAAATAAAGGTAATGCTTTGTACTTTCTGCAGTTCCTCTGAGGATTTCGGTCTACCCTAATAGCATTAATTAGTTACATTTTATAATACCCTGTTTAGTAAGTGGTATTGTATTAATTTTAATTACGAATAAATAAAGGATAAATAAGATTAACTGAATTCCTAGAGATTACGTACTCAATGACAAAACTGGGAATTAAACTGAGAACTCATTTTCCCTTTGTAACCAATCTCCTTCTGTCAAGGAAGGAAGAGAATAGCCCATTTTTTCACATTAAAGAAACTGAAGATCACCAACTTTTGTATTTATCAGTGTTATTCTTAAGGGATTACATTGTAAAGTATGTAAGTGTCTAACCACTATGCTGTATACCTGAAACTAATGTAATATTGAATGTCGCCTATAACTGAAAAATAAAAAAATAAAAAAATGAATTCGACAACTAGAACAGATCATTTTTAATATCCCTAATCCTTGCTATGAGGATAATAATCTTAAGTGAAACATATAATAATAATGACCAAAAAGTACATATCATGAAATGTTTTTTGATTGAATTTATACATCAATGTAAAAAATATTATACACATGTAAAAGATTAATATCCTTTAATTACATTAGTATATTTTTAAAAAGGGAAAACCTTATACTTCATTGTTTTGCACTTATAATAACATAATTTTAGTTTTTGAAACTTCTACAAATTTATCAATGACTTTATCAGAATTGATCTTTGCATATTCATGTTAAGTGGATAGTATTGCCAGATTTGTTGCTCTATCTTTACTTATTGTTAATCAAAGCACACTTTTTAATCAACTTTTATTTTGAAAAGTGTTTTTTTACATAAAACACATATATACCAATGGGAAAAGTCTTCAACATAAAGATATGTTTGTTAGAAATTCATGACAATTTTATTTTACAATAAATTCTAAATTGTTAGCAAAAATAAAACTTCAATAGTTCCGTAGAATGAGAGAATAAAAACAATTCAGGTTCTGTTTCTTCATTTTTTTTCCCCAGTCACTGTGCTTTTTATGTAAAACTTACTGTTTAAATGCAGTAACATATCATTCACAGGGATAGTTGACAAAAAATAGAGAAAAAGGGAAAAAATAAAAGAGAAAACACTTGCCCAAAGTAAGCTCAAGCCATTACAAAGTATTGTGAACTTATTTTTCATATGAGTTCATATACCTTAACTCATGTACATGAGGGATTAATTACATAATTACTGGGGGTTGTCTAGTTCTCTAAATGTCCATTCTCTTCTTATTTCTTAATGAGAATTTGTCCACCAGAAATATTGCATTTCATAGCCACCCTTTCTGCTGATGTGATCGTGCAACTAAGTTTTATTCAACGATGTGTAAGCAAAAGCATATGTAGTACAATCCTGGGATTTTAAAATGGAAATGGAGTATACTTTTTTTCCTTCTTCCTTATTGGAGGTGATAGTCTAATGGCTATGTACTGGCTTGCCATTTTAAGTTTAATCGGCATTTCCCTGATGACTAGTGATGCAGCATCTTTTCATGTACTTATTCACTATTAATTTCTCTTTCTTTCTCTCAATCTGTCCCTCTGTCTCTGTCTCTGTCTCTGTTTCCCTCTTTGGTGAAGTGTTTTTGAATGTTTTGCCTTAAAATTTTTTTATTTTGGTTTTTATTAATCTTCCAATGATAAGCTTAGCTTGTGATTCTCTTCTTATTTCTTAATGAGAATTTGTCCACCAGAAATATTGCATTTCATAGCCACCCTTTCTGCTGATGTGATCGTGCAACTAAGTTTTATTCAACGATGTGTAAGCAAAAGCATATGTAGTACAATCCTGGGATTTTAAAATGGAAATGGAGTATACTTTTTTTCCTTCTTCCTTATTGGAGGTGATAGTCTAATGGCTATGTACTGGCTTGCCATTTTAAGTTTAATCGGCATTTCCCTGATGACTAGTGATGCAGCATCTTTTCATGTACTTATTCACTATTAATTTCTCTTTCTTTCTCTCAATCTGTCCCTCTGTCTCTGTCTCTGTTTCCCTCTTTGGTGAAGTGTTTTTGAATGTTTTGCCTTAAAATTTTTTTATTTTGGTTTGTCTTCTTATTTTTTAGTTGTAAGGGCATTTTATATATTCTTGATATAACTCCTTTAGTATATATGTGTTATGAATATTTTCTTCCATTCTGTGGCTTGTCTTTTAGTTTCCTAAATGTTACCTTTTGAAAGGCAATGTTTTAAATTTTGATGAAGTTTCATTGCTCATTTTTAAAAGTTCTCTAAAATTTAAAAATGTTTTCTAGATATAAGAAATGTTTGCAAACTCTTAAGGTTGCAAAGACTTTATTCTATGTTTTTTTATAGAAGTTTTATAGTTTTAGGTTTTAGTTTAGGTCTATATCTATTTTGAGTTAATTTTTACATGGTGTGAGGCAAAGGACTATGATTAAGTTTTAAGGTATGTATATTCATTTGATTTAGCACAATTAGTTTGGAAGTTTTACTTTTTCTACTAAGTGGTCTTGGCACATTTGCCAAAAATCAAATGACATATATGTATGAGTCTACTTCTGGGCTCTCTATTATTTTCTATTAATCTAAATCTATAATCTTACCATTACTGAATTTTCTTGGTTACTGTAGCTTTTTTATTGGCATATAATTGGCCTGTAATATCCTATTAGTTTTAAGTATATATCCTAGTGTTTGATATTTATACACATTACAAAATGATCTCCATGGTAAGTCTAGTTATCTATCACCAAAGTTATTACAATATTATTGACTATATTCCTTATGCAGTACACTACATTTCCATGACTTAATTTTATAACTGGAAGCTTATACCCCTTAATACCCTCCACTTATTTTGCCCACCCCTATAATTCCTCTCCCCTCTGATAACCACCAGTTTGTTTCCTTCATCTATTATTCTGTTTCTGTTTTAGTTTATTTGTTGTTTTTGTTTATTTGTTTGATTTTTAGATTCTACATGTATGAAATCATATGGTATTTTTCTTCCTCTGTCTGGCTTATTTGGCTTAACATAATACTCTCTAGATTCATCTGTTTTGTCACAAATGGCAAGAATTTGTTCTTTTTTATGGCTGCGTAATATATTTACACTATATCTTCTTTATCTATTTGTCTATCGATGGACACTTAGGTTGCTTCCATATCTTGGCTATTGTCAATGAAGCTGTGATAAACATAGGGGTGCATATATCTCTTTGAATTAGTATTTTATTTTCTTTAGATAAATACCCAGAAGTGGAATTGCTGGCTCATGTGGTAGTTCTATTTTTAAGTTTTGAAGAGCCTCCATACTGTTTTCCATAGTGGCTACACCATTTTACATTCCTACCAACAGTGCACGAGGGTTCCCTTTCTCCACATCCTCACCAACACTTATTTTTTGTATGTTTGATAATAGCCAGTCTAACAGGTGTGTGATGATATCTCACTGTGGATTTGAATTTAATTTCTCTGATGATTAGTGATGTTGAGAATTTTTCATGTTTGTCATCTGTATGTCTTCTTTGGAAAAAGGTAGCTTTAAAGTTAAATCTGAAATTACATAAAGTCTTCAGCTTTGTTTTTTATTTTATGTATTCTAAATAGCTTTGGTTATATTAGATCCTGTGCATATTTTAATGTCATTTTATCAATTTCTTTAAAAAAATACTGCTGTAATTTTGATTGGGATTTTATTGAACTAACTCATGAATCAATTTTGGGAGAATATCTGTATTAAAAACATTAAGTCTTCCAGTACATGAACTTGGTGTGGGAATTTTAAAACTTTTCTCAGCAATGTTCTGTGGTTTTGGGTGGCTTTTTGTTAGATTTAGTCCTAGGTATTTTATGGTAAATATATCATCTGGAAATAGGAAGAGTTTTCTGCTGTTAAAATTGTCACTGTTTTCTTGCTACCCACTTTTATGATGGCTGCCTTCTGTTCCCATGTTCTGCCAAACATAAAAACAATTTGTCCTCTCTTTCTTCAGATGAACTTGTCACTCTTTAGAATTTGATTTACCTGTTTATCTTATGACTTTAGTTCTCTGATGGTCTCAGAAAAGGTTATGATTTTATAAATTATCTAGCTTTCTCATTATTAAAGTAGAATAACATTCTCTGTGATTTCCATATCTGAATAAAACAGAACTGTTCATATATTTTGCTGTTATATTTTCATTTTCAGATCAAAATATTCTAATTTTCATTGTGATTTTTTACTGATTTATGAGATTTTTAGAACCATGCCAGTTTATTATTTATTTTATATTTAGTATTTTGTCATAGATTTTAGCTGGATTCTATTGTGTTAGAGAGTATGTTTTCTATTTTTAATTAATTAAAATTTACTTGGGCTTGCTTTGTGGAGTATTGCTTGTCTGTATTGGTAAAAATTTTATTTGCGCTTGATCAGAATTTGCATTTTAAAACTATTGGCCATAGTGTCTCAAAATAGAAATTAAGATAATTTAGTTTTGTGCTCATCTTTTATATCCCTATTAATATTTCAAATACTTCTGTTATTAATTTGTCTATTTCTCTACCAGTTCTATATATGTTTCTTATACATGAAACTATGCTATTAAATGCATACATATTAAATTCTATATCTTTCTCATGAATTCATCATTATAATTTTGAACTATACATTATCTCTGGCAATACTTCTTATCTTGAAGCCTATTTTGTCCCACATTGATATAGCTGTACAGTGGATTTTTTTCTAATTAGTGATTGCATGATATATATTTTCCATCTGCTTACTTTCAAACCACCTGAATGTATTGGTCATTGTTCTTCTAGAGAAACAGAACTGATAAGACGGATAAATAGCAGTCATTTAAAATATCCAAATTTTGTCAGTTGAACAACAAGTTTCTGGTATTTTGTTGGCCTTGGGTCCTTTCCATGTCTTTACCAATCTAATTAAATATTTATTTAGGCCTAATCTATAGCTGGCACTCAGCTTCAATTTTGGAAAATTTCAATACCAATGGGAACTTCTGCCAGTAGAGTGTTTTCCAGCATTTGGCATTACACAAAAATTCATTGACAAATAGACTCATTATCTTAGGCTCAACCCAAGGTCAACCACATTTATGAGACGAGGATACCACTTGTTTCCTATCTTTTCTATAAACTCTTTAAAAAATTAAATTTAAGTATAGTTTGTGTAGTCTTATATTGGTTATATTAGTTTCAGGTGCACGATATAGTGATTTGACAATTTTATACAATGTGATCATCTGTTAATTCTAGAAATCATCTGTTACCATGCAACTTATCATAATATTATTGACTACATTCTCTTCCCCTTTTCACCCATCTCCCCACCCCGTCCCTTCTGGTAACCATGTCTTTGGTCTCTGATTCTGAATCTGTTTTTGTTTTTTTTATGTTTGTTTGTTTTGTTTTTTGACTCCACATATATATAAGTGAAACCATAAAGTATTTGTCTTTCTTTGCCTGACTTATCTTACTTAGCATAATACTCTCTAGATCTATCCATGTTGTCATAAATGACAAGATTTCATTTTTTTTATTGCTGCCTAATATTTTATTGTGTGCATATGTATGTATATATACCAATCTTCTTTATTTAATCATCTATCAGTGGATACCTAGGTTGCTTCCATATCTTGGTTATTGTAAATAATGCTGCAATGCACATAAGGATGCATATGTCTTTTCAAATTAGCATTTTTGTTTTCTTTGGATAAATATTCAGAAATAGAATTGCTGGGTTGAATGGAATATCTATTTTTAGTTTTTGAGCAGTCTCCATACTGTTTTCCATAAGGGCTGCACCAGTCTGCAATCTCACCAATAGTGCACAACATTCCCTCAAGCAAGGGAAACGAAAGCAAAAATAAACAAATGGAACTTTATCAAACTTAAAAGCATCTGAACAGTGAAGAAAACCTTCAACAAAATGAAAAGACAATATACTGAATGGGAGAATATATTTGCAAGTGATATATCAGATATGGATTGATATTCAAAATACATGAAAAAATTCATACAACTCAATAACAACAATAACAAAACAATCTGATAAAAAAATGGGCAGAGGACATGAAAAGACATTTCTCCAAAGAAGACATACAGATAGGCAATAGACATATGAAAAGATGCTCAGCATCACTAATTATCAGGGAAATGCAAATTAAAATTACAATGAGATACCGCCTCACATCAATCAGAGTACCTATTTTCAAAAAGTCAACAAATAACATGTTGGTGAGGATGTAGATAAAAATGAAACTCTTTTCTTGATTGGGAGCCTTCTCGCTGCTGGGAGTAGTCAGGCTCAGAGTAGCTAGGTATTATTATTCTTTCGTTTTATTTCATATAGTTTATGTCAACTGAGTGAGCTGAGAAAAAAGAACTCTAAAGTTAATTTAATGTAATACTTGCATACATATTTGTATGAAGCAGGCATAGTTAAATTACTCAGCGTACAGTTCTGATCTGAAATTGAAGACATAGTCATAAGTCTGAAATAAAAAGAAAAAATAAGTAGTCCTTTAAAAATAAATATAACATTACTTTAACTTCATAATTTAGGAGTATAGTATGTAGTCATTAATTTTGGCTCTAAGTATATTTAATAAGAAGAATATAAGATCACATAATTTCTATGTAGATTAAGAATATTTAATAACCACATTATACATAGTATGGTATACAGTATAGAGTTCCACTTTTATTTTGAGAATTAACTTTCCTTCCACACTAATTCAAAGAACTGGTTCTTTACTGATTCAATTGCTGTTTCCTCTCTTTTAGTTTTTGGAACTATAGTAACTTCATTTTGATTATTCTCACCTAATGGTACTGACCCAACCCATCTTCGCACTGTAATATTTTTGTGTTTGCAAGACTGTAGGAAGCTTCAGGTTAATTTTCTTGAAATAATTCTTTATAATTTCAATGCCACATGTGTCCTGAGACTGCTGATCATATGTATTACTTGGTTGCCCCTTTGATCTTGAGAAAACTTAAAAATTTTGAACTGCATTTCTATTCCGCACTAAATTTGTTGGTTGTAAATCTGAAATCTGGTGTTACTTTATATTTAATCCAAGAAAAGTGTCATAGAGAATCCTTTAACACTTACCAATAGCAAGTATTTTGTGCAGTCTTTGTCTTTTTCTAAGCCTAATGTGGAAGTATGAGATTATATTCAAACCAAAGCAAACTTCTCTTAATTATTAAAATTTGCATATAACAAATAATTTTTCCATATATACTCTGTAGATAAAAACATGATCCCTGCTCTTACAGAGCTTATAGTTTAGTAGAGAGAAACAAAAATAAACAAATAGATCCAAAGACCAAAAAAAAAGAAAAGAAAAAAAGAATGATTATATCCAGCAGAGTCAGTTATATAATTTGGAGACCCAGGGAAAATGAAAATGTGGGGTCCCTTAGAAAAATCATTAAGAATTTTAAGACGACAATAACAGAACATGAAGCCAGCCCCTAGAGAGTGATTAGGAAGGGGTGGGTGGTAAAATTCATAAAGGATATTCTATCTCTTTGGGTAAATTTTAGGAGTTAAGATGATAAAGAGGAGCCTTTCCTATATGCCAGATAGAGTGAACGATAAACATGTAGCCTGTAACCTTCTTGAGGAAGAGAAGGGCCTGTGGCATTAAAGCATATGGGCCAAGAGGTATACGATGAAGCCCAGAGAGTGTGGGGTGGGGCTGGGGAGTTCACGTAGGGCCTGTTAGGTCATGCCAAAGAATTAGAATTTCTTATAATCCTCATAAGAAGCTTTAAGAATTGATTATTGGTCCACATGTTTGTGGGCCTGAATAACTTGCTCACCGATTCTGTCTTAAAATCTGTAACATCACTTTGCTACCTGTTTAACATTCTTTCTTCTGAATTGCCTGGTGGTGAGAAAAAAAAGAAACATGATTGCCTCCATCTTTAACTCCCCTTCTCTCCCTCTCTTCCTTCTCAAAGTCCTGTCTATATAATGTACAAAAATCATAAATAGCTTAGTAAAATTCACTCAATTCTTTGATTTTGTGAAATATTTATTCAGACTTTTGGACTTAATAGACTTACTAATTGGAATGAAACAGATATATCCCTATCTCTCCAAAAAACCACTTGGAAGAAATAAAAGTCAGTTATGCTACATACATGTTAGAATGTATATAATATATACCATATGTAACATATATATATATGTGTGTGTACATTACATATACACATGAGTTAATTATGTATGCATATATAAACATACTATTTATGTACGGGCATATAATATATAAACATATTACATTTGGTATAATCTTGAATATAGTTCAAATGGGAGAAAACAACTATTATCTTTCACTTGGAAAATTTTTTCCCTAAAGATCTAAATAAAAATTTATTTTAAAGTAAAAATAAATCATATTATTATTGATTTTTTAGGTTTTATATATCATCATTGGTCACCAATATGGAAAAAAATTAGATGGCTAAAGTAATTCTATCCATTTAGTTAAAATAATTTAGAATTCATTTATCCCTTTATTATTCCTTTATTTACTCATTCATTCAATATGTATTTATTAACCGCCCTCAATGGACCAGATATTTTCCAAACTAAAATTCCTGAAGATACAACATTATCTAATACAGTAATAAGAAAACCCAAATAACATTTTAAAATGAGAGATCATTACTAACAAGACAAAAAAACGAGCTTATACAATTTAAAAATCCAGATTGATTGCAGAATGGATCATTCTGATACTCATGAGAACATGGGTGGTAAAAGACTTCTATATTTTCTCTACTGGATTTTGAGTTTTCAAAAAATTAGAAGATGTTCATGATTTCTAGAGAGCATTTCAGAATAGATGAAGTATTTATATAATTCTTTGAAAATTACAAATTTAAATGAATTATCACTTTAAAAAAATCTCTAGCCCAGGACTACAACGAAGACAAATATTATCGCATACTTATCAGCATTTTGTCACAGATAAATGTGATGAAGTCAGCAAATCACTTGTTTCCTCCCTGTGGACTGTGGGTTTCTTCTTGCCAGTAGAGAATGAAAATCTGAAAGTACCATCACTCATTATTTTTGGTTTGCCTTTGGCTGATGTGGTGCTACCTCTAAATAGCAGCACTATTTTCTCTCTTTTTTTTATGTTCCTCCGCAGAACCAGCAGGGAGGTGTAAGTAGCCTTTCATATTGCTTGATTCTGACTGATGAAGTAACATGTTTCCTCCAGATATTGAAGATCCGAGCTGAATGATAACATTTGAAGATTGAATACCTTTTGGGTACTATCTACTTCCTTTAAGACCCATATATGACTAGTGATATTGTTTATGTACTTAGTGCTACAAATGAAATTCGAATATATGTTTGTATTCGAATGTGGTCAATGCTATTATATTTGGGTCTCCAGGAAAATTGTAAAGCCAGAGCCCATTTCTCATCTGGTTCCAAAAATATTAGAAGTTTTGGTGTAAGAATGAATAAAAAAACCACTAATAAAAGATTTGTGGTTTTTAACATATTTTGACATGGTAGGTATTCAGAATGTTAGAATATATGGCCATTCATATTAGCAATTCAGCATGAAGAGAGTTTATTATCTCTCAAGCTCTCAGTCATTCAATTTCTGGTTATAACTGCCTCCCCTTTGCACATGGAAGAGTATCTAGGTAAAATAAACAGTTTAGATAAACAGATAAACAGAAATTTGGAAATTTGGAGATGAGTATTCATTTTCCTGGTAATATGTTATTACTATAAATATTGCTTTTTATTTATGTAAATTTTATAGAAACTGATACACGGAGTAAGAAAAATATAATTGTTGCACTTGCTAAGAAACTAACTGTAGGTGTAGTATCCTAGTACACCTTTGTGGAGGTATGAAGTACCACCCCACTCAAAGTCCTCAAAAACATCCTGGCTAGGCTTCCCAATGTCATCATCTCAGTAAATCACTTGACTTCTTTGAGATTCAGTTTCCTTACCTATAAGGAATAATATAAAAATATGTTTTTATAAAATGACTCATCAAAATGACAGATCAAGCCCTGAGGTCTCCTCTTGTGAATATACATTACATCAGTCAAGAGGAAATAAAATAACATATTTTCTGTGTTAGATGGTTTTATTTCGAAGTGCCCCATCACCCGTTATTCAAGTGCTTTCCTCTTTGTGCAATTAATTTCCATCTCATATCTGTGTTATATACTCTTAACTTGAAAAATGTAAATGATTTGCTTATATCTTTACAGGCAAATTTAAATAACTTAGAATATAGCTCGTATATCAATGCTGGAAATCTAACCAGGTGTTTTGTTGTTGTTTTTAATGGAGATTTTCTAGGCTGAGTTTAAGGGCTAGATTATAAAATATGTATGGGTAGAAACTATGTCTTATTGATCTCTCTATGCCTAGCACCAACCATGGGGTTGAGAACATAGAAGTGCTCAGCATACGTTTGGCCTGAAGTAGGAGCCATGAACACGTCTAAGGGTAGAATATAACCATGATGAATTTGCATAAAGTCAATGCCAATGTCTTTAAGGACTGAGATGCATCTTGTTGCTCTCCATAATATCTTCTGCCAGGCATTCCAATGGAGGTAAGGGATCAGAAAAGGGAAGAGTTTATATAATAGTAAGAATTATTATGAGTAAATCAGAGATTTGGAAACAGTTTCACTGTTTCATTGACTAATCAAAGCATTTCAGTTTCCCCTTTTCTATTTTAATACTCAATTTTCACATGAAGTGAGAAAGTCTATTTTAAAATTGTTTCAAAATCTGGAAGCTATTTTGGAGATGTGGCATTCCCAGGAGAGTAAAGGAGATTGAGTAAATGCTAAATGAGTGTATTAAAAAATAGATTGCTTTAAAGGCACTCGGATGTCACCAGCATTTTGAAATAATCAACACTTAGAATTATAACTCACTTGTTTTACAAGTCAGGTTAATAAATGCATAAAATATGAATCCCTAAGATGACTTTTTTTTTTGCTGTTATTTAAAAGAGATTTGATGGCATGGGAAATATAGTGTCTGCTAACTAGTATTTATTTTCTCAGGGACTTTTAATGATAAATATATTGACAAGAGTTAGACACCACTTACTAAGTTCAAAGCAATGGTTATTTTTCAGTGGTCTCCCAGGACTCGTAAGGAGTAAGGCCACCTTCCTGGAAACACCACATAAAAGACCTTACCCAGGAAACTGATCCTAGGAGACTTGAGATTTTCTGAACTCTGTTTGATCTTTAGCAGTGCTTCTTCACTCTTGTTGCACATCAGAATTACCTTAGAAGCTTTACAAAAATATTGACATGTGGTTGCATTTAGAACAATTAAATCAGAATCTTTCAGGGTAGAGACTGGACACCAGTATTTTTAAAAGCTCCCCAGATTAATGTGTAGCTAATGTTGAGAATCATTGACTTAGCTAGAATAAGAATGGCAAGTACATGGCATCTAGATTATAATTTTCCCTATCCCTCGATAGATGACATTGTCAATATATCTAAATATTTATTCGTACTGAAATAAGATTCGGACCAGAAAAATTTTAAGTTTTCTTCGGATAACCACTATGAACCAATCAGTATAGACACTCCAGTTAAAAATCTGCCATTTCTGAGAAAGGTTTGCATTATTTGCTGATTGAAGAGAAGATATTCAATAAATATTTAGGGGTTGATCAGATTACCCTGAATATTCCACTAGCACATGTCCTTTAGCCCAATTCATGCTGACCTAATAGCCTAGTGTTTGTGAGCAGAAGGCAGATAAGGCATTCTTCTTTTCCTTCAAAAATTTACAGGCCTACTCATAGAACAATTTGGGACTGTGGAATTCATTTTAAAATAATCTCCAACCTAAACTGGAATCCTATTTTATATTTCCATTTGATACAATTAAGACCTGTACAATAGTTAAAACCTGCATTGTTATTAAATAGGTAGCCATTATAGTTAATGTTAATGTGTTAAAAGGTATGATGAACCAAAATAAAGATACCTTGGATCAAATCGAAGCATTTCTTCCACACTATATAACTAATCTCTACATTAGGATTACTGAGTTAACCAAGAGTGTGTGTCAGTGGACATCCAGAGTCCTGTTTTCTCTGCCATAAAATGAATATAGCACTTTAAAAACACAAAAGTTAAAGCAACAATGTCCTCTAGGCTTTGTCTACTGAAGAGTAATCTGTGTAAAAAATTTTTTCTCCTTATGTTTAGAAATCTTTATCCTCAACTTTTAAAAAGTTATACTGTTTCTCATTCTCAAAATGCAATTCCTAATTACCTCTCCTATGCAATCGCATTCTGTATTTCCTTAATAATTTCTATCTCAGTTGTTCTACGGTCTCCTTAATTACCTACAATTACAGAGGAAGCTTGCAAATATTCTCATTAACTCTTGGAATAAAGAGTTCACAGTGTCCTTTTGATTGGCAGCCTTTATCAGACAATGCTGTCCAATCTCTCCCACTTTTTCTTTTCTGTGAAGAGAGACTTTGGGAAATCACAAGTCTTTGATATAGGAGTGCTATTTAACTGCAACAATAAATTTAACCTGCTTTATATGCCCAATGGCATTCTTGAGAGACTCTTGGGCACAAATCCAGACTCTGGATCCACCTGTTTTTCTGAGACACAGAGTATCTATATGTGTTCTGTAATTTTCTTTAAAACGACAGATTCAAAGGAAGCAACTGTACCACATGTTTAAATGCCTATGAAATTAGAAGATTTTGAGGAAAACTTCAAATTCATTGTAGCACTCCTGTTATGAAATTGTAAGAGTATATAGGTAAAGAAATGATTTTAGTACATGTTGTCCTTAGGCGTGTGTGGAATCTCTTACCTTGTATGTCACATCAGGTACTTCAGGACAGAAAGGAGTCTGTCCTGGCCCTCACTATCTTTACAGGAGCTCTGTCACTCCAAGTCAGTCACCTGCTGGTCTCCCACAGGACATCAGCTATTGAATGTAGACAATACTGTTTCACCTGTCCGTACTTAGAAAGAAGTAGTGGGGTAATCTGACATGGGGAAAAGTATTTGACATTGTTTGCAGGTGATGAGAAGGTCATGGTGAAATCATCCTCATGGGAAGGTGTTCTCTGCAGGTTGCTAGGAGAGACATCCAATCGACAGTATTTTAAAGAGCTGAACAGCCCTACCTCTAACTGTGCTTCGATAGCTCAAAATCTGAAAATCTGTTGCAAATCTTATCTAAAATTTATTATTGTACAGGTCCTGATCTTTCCTGCTTGTTCCCACTAAACCAGTATTTCCCATTTTGGTCATGTGTACATTACCGTTTTTGCATACTGCCTCTACTATTCTAAAGGCAACATTTTTCTTTAGTATTTTTTTTAATTATATGGACTTTTTTTTTTAAAGTTGCAGCAATATGTATGGAATACTTTTATATATTTTTAAATTTATAATTAAACTAAATTATTAAAATAAAAAATGTTTTTCAACATTTCACACAAAATAATAGCCTGAATTACTGGAAATACATATAGCACTCTTTGAAAATTACTAAAGTAAAGCAGGTTACTTTTTATTCCTCCTCCATTATTTTTCTGATTGATTTTATATATTTAAAAAGCCATGTATAAACTTTGTTTATACAAGTGAAATGAAGCAGATTAGGGTACATGGCATGGCGACTTGATTAAGCTGATAAAAGAAATTTATTGAACACCTAATATGTGTTTGGTACTACTGATCCCTCCTTTAATAGAACTTCCTATCTAGTTCATCAGTAAAGACAATTTACATATTTGGGTGAGAAACCAAAATGGCATTTCCATCAGTGCTCTTGTGATCCATATCTTTTCCTGTCCTTTTGAAGTTCAGTATGCCCAGGCAGAAGGAACCTGCACTTAACTTTGTTACAACAAGCAAGTATCTGCATTCCTTCCTTATAGGTCTAAGTTTCACTTCTTTCTTTCTCCTTATTACTCTTTTCTGGATGTCATGCCTCAGAAAAGACTGGGGAGTGGGTGTGGCATTTGATATACTGATCTTTTCTACACAGCCAAACGTTCAAGTATGGATTTGTGAACTAGAGCATTATCTCACCTTGAACACCAGATGGCATATTCTTAAATTATTCCCTAAGTAATTATTTGTGAGTACAGTCTAAGTCTAAACCAAGGAAAAGTATCGCACAGTCACTTTCTTCTTGAAGGGTAGATCCCTATAAATGATAGAAGTTCTGATATCCCAAAACATCTAGAAATCTCCTTTACTCACCCCTCTCTTTTGAATTATTTGTGTGACAAATGTAAGACATCTCCATCAGTGTTACTGTATTCCATGTTAAGAAAATTTGATTGTAAAATTTAGAACTTATAAATTTATAAATTGGGATGCATTGGCAAAAAACGTAAATTACCTTAAAATCCAGTCTGTAAACCTATTTATAACAAGTCCCCACACACTTTGTTCATATGATTTAAATAATAAAAACTTGTTATTGCATAATTTTTCGGAAAATATAAATTGCTTAATATATTGTGGCCAGGCCACATTTTTTTACTTTAGGATTTTGGGAGGGGATGAATTAAGCAAGTAATTTATTAATCTTTTCTACAAATACTGAATTGCTTATCACTGTTGTAGTTAAATATAAAATTCAGCAGAGGGAAGATGTTCTCTATATGCTTATGTCTCCTAAATATCATAAGTGAGAGCTTCAGATTACCCTAGATCAGGAGTTCTCATCTCTAGCTCCATACTAGAATCACTTAGAAAGATTTTATAGGATTCTGGTGTTTGGGCACCACTTCCAGAGATTTTGATTAAATGACAATCTTAGAACACTCTCCAGGTAATTCTAACAGCATCAAGACCAAGAGCCACTGACCATGATTACTTTTGTTAATGGTATAACCAGATCACTGAATATTGCCTTTTGTACTTTGATGTGCACAAACTACTATGAAATGTTTGCCAATGCATATATTGCTCTTTTTTTTTTTTGAGCAGTTCATAACCTGATTGTTGAAATTTTTGTCAGAATGAAACTCTCTATGTGTAAAGAAGGTGCTGAGGAACAAGACTGTCAGCAACTAAAGATGTTAAAAGTACAGCATTTTTTCAGCTGGAGCATAGGAAATTAAAGCACATGACTCTCCAAGTCAGTGTGGGAAGAGCTTGAGTTTGCAGGAAGAATCACCCGCCTGTGTTCCTGCTTGTCTAAATGCCCAACAATCCTTACTACCCAGAGGTTTCAACCTATAATCTGCCACTTATCTATATTCAGGCTTTCACTTATTCATCAATCAAATAGTTGGTAAATGCCTTCAAAGACTGGAAAAAAAGGGGTACCCTGTATAATAATCTTCAGGTCATGATTACCACATTCTAGTTCTAGGACATTGAACTAGTTATTTAAGTTCTCTAAGCCTCAGTTTCTTAATATGTAGTTACAACAGTACTTAGTGTATAAGGTTTTCATAAGGGTGAAATGAGACCAGGCATGCATGCAACTGCTTAAAGCAGCCTTAGGACACAAATCTCTATCATATTTTAGTAAAAAATGATGGCTAGTTTCAAAAAAGTAAGAATAATGATAATTTACTATGGGCTAAATAGGTTTAACTTCACAGATGAACTGAGAGTAAGCTGGGCTTTGGAAGACACAGACAGATAGAGAATGTGGCCAAGGAAAATCCAAGCCAAAGGACTTGTATACACAAAGGCACGTGCTTTGGAACACAGAACAAAGTCTAAAGGTGACTGACATATATTGAATGCTTATTGGTGAAGAATTAAATAGTGATAATAACACCTGGCATGAGTCGAATGCTAATTCTATGCTTAGCACTTACTTGACATGTTATTTTCGTTATCCTTAAAACAATGCTCCCATTTTAGAGATGAGTAATATCAGACATTGAGAGATTAAGTAACAGCTGTAAGTGAAAGAGCTGGGATTTGCACTGAGATCTAATAGCTAGGACAGGCCTGAGTTCTGATGCTACTCTGCCATGATGCTACTATTTTAGCCAACAGAGGGCCCTGAACAACTGAGAACCAGAGGGAGGTACCAGACACTGAGGATGGAAAAGGAATTCTGAAGGTATCAGAATACACTCATCTTTATTTTTCTTAGGGCTGACTCAATAGGATTTCCTTTGCCTAGAATCCAGATAAAGAACACTAATGTAGAACTTTATTGCTAACAAAGCACTTG
This sequence comes from Pteropus vampyrus, assembly GCF_000151845.1. Lineage (NCBI taxonomy): Eukaryota > Metazoa > Chordata > Mammalia > Chiroptera > Pteropodidae > Pteropus > Pteropus vampyrus. Next base: position 1,695,647 of record NW_011888991.1, on the reverse strand, counting down.
CACACAAAGAATTCATTTTATTACAATCATGCTGATGTTTTTAGTCTAGTTCAAGGAGTTAATGCACATGCATAGTCAGAGATCCTCAGAGAAATAGAACTTATAGGAGATAATATTGATATATCTATATCTATACACACATACACACACACACACACACACACACACACACACATATATATATCACATATATGTATATGTATATTTGGAGAGAGAGAGGAGAGAGGAAAGCAGAAAGCAAAGAGCAGAGAGAGGAGAGAAGTGAGAGCACTATTTTAAAAGATTGGTTCATGTAATTGTGGGGGCTAGCAAGTTTGAAACTCACACAGCAGGCCAGCAGGCTGGGAATTCAGATAAGAGTGGATGTTGCAGTCTTGAGTCTCAGTTCCACATGGCAAACAAACAAACAAACAAATAATAAAAACAGGCAGGATTTCTATGTTGCAGTCTTGATAAGACTTCTTTTTTTCAAGAAACCTCAGTCTTTGCTCATAATACCTCCAACTGATTGGATGAAGCTCATTCACATTATGGAAGTTAATATACTTCACACAGTCTACTGATTTAATAGGTAACTACATGTAAAACATACTCTACCAAGAGAATGTGAAGACAGCCACAGACTGGCAGAAAATATTTGGAAAATATCTATTTGATAAAGGATTATTATACAAAATATGCAAAGAACTTTTAAAACTCAACATTAGGAAAATGAACAACTCAATTTAAAAAAGGGCAAAAGATCTGAAGAAATACCTCAAAAAAAGATATACGAATGGCAAATAAGCATAAGAAAAGATGTTCTATACATCATTAGGAAATAACAAAACCACAATGAGATATCACTACATAACTCTAAGAATGGCCCAAATCCAGAACACCTACAATACCAAATGCTGATGAGGAGGTTGAGCAACAGAAGCTTTTATTCATTACTGGTGGTAATGCAAAATCATATAGCCATTTTGGAAAACAATTTGACAGTTTCTTACAAAACAAAACATACTCTTAACAAACAATCTAGCAATCATTGGCCTTGGTATTTACATAAATTTATGTGCACACAAAAACTTGCACAAAGTCGTTTATAGCAGCTTTATACAGTCTGGTGATGGCCAAAGGGGAGAGGGATTCAGGGTTGGGTGAATGGGGTGAAGGGTTAAAGAAGTACAAATTAGTAGCTGATAGATGGTCACGGGGATGGGGAGCACAGCATAGGGAATGCAGTTAGCATTAATGTAATGGCTAGGTGGAGAGCCAGAGGAGAGAAAGAACAATTAGGAGAATCATTTTATAAACTATATAAACATCTAACTAATGTTCTGTATATGTGAAACTAATAATAAAATAAAATTTAAAAAAATATATTAATAATTTTCAAAACTTGGAAGCAACCAAAATGACCTTCAGTAGGTGAATGGATAAACAAACTGTGGAACATCCAGACAATGAAATATTATTTAGTACTAAAAGAAAATTGAGCTATCAAGCCATGAAAAGACATGGGGGAAATTTAAATGCATATTACTAAGTTAAAGGAGCCAACCTGAAAAGGCTACATACTGACATACTGTGTGATTTAAACTTTATCACATTCTGAAAAAGGCAAAACTGTGGAGACAGTAAAAAGATCAGTGGTTGCTAGGGATTGGAAGAGAAAGGGATGAGTAGGTAAAAACGGAGAATTTTTATGGTAGTGAAACAATTCTGCATGATACTGTAATGGCAGATACATGTCATTATGCATTTGTTGAAATCCCTAGAATGTACAATACCTAGAGTGAACCCTAATATAATCTACGGTTTGTGGATGATAGTTATGGGTAGATTGTAATAAACGTGCCACTCTAGAGTGGGACATTGATAGTGGAGGAGCCTGTGTATATGAAGGGGCAAAGAGCATTGGAAAACCTCTGTACTTTCCATTCGATTTTGCTGTGAACCTAAAATTGCTCTAAACAATAAAGTCTAAGAAAATATCTGGCAAGAAAAAGTTGAGTATCATTAAAAACATAAGGACACCAACAACTAAAATATGTTCACAGCTATATCTAGACTGGTGTTCGACTAAACAGTTAGTTGAGTATCATGGCCTAGCTAAGCTGACACGTAAAATTAACCAGCACAGCACAAATATTTGATTGCTTGTAAATAAGAAGTGATCGCCTCAGCCACATTGAGAGTAAGTGAGAGACTGAGAAATGGACTAGGATGACAGAAGAATTGGTGGAGGAGTGTAAGTTGGATTTAACATCTTGGGATATGAGACAGTTATTTCAGAATTTCTTTCTCCTTCAAGAACTGAGAGCTTGACTTTGCTTGAGCAAATGAGTCTAATAGTTTAATAAGTACTTGTTGAGCATAGTGTTTTGAATGCAGCTGAATTCTTCCTCACATCGTCCAATGAGAGGAAAAGATCATTAACACAGAAACAAAAAATATAAACAAAAAGATCATGTAAGTATTATTAAGGAATAAATAGGAGTGGGGGAGATTATGACACTGGACTGCTGTAGAGATGGGATCAGGGAAGGCCTCTCTAAAGGGGAAGCATTTATGGGAGTCCTGAAGGTTGGAAAAGTAACCTACCATGTGAGGAGACAAGAGAAAGGATTTCAAGCTAGTTAGGAAATAAGAATGTAAAGAGGCAAGAAGTAAATCAAGATTCAAACCACCTAAGCGCCTCATAGGGCATATTACAGAATTCAAATTTTAAGAAAATGTGTAGAAAATTAATTTTGGCAACAGAGAAAGGATAGAGGCAGGAATTAGGGTGTAGAAATAAACATTCAGGAAACTAGAGGGGTGTAAGATGTATTTTGGAGAATTTATTTGATGAATTGGGTATGTGGTGTGACAGAAAAGGAAGAGCAAAGGCTCATTTTTTGATTATTTCTCATAATCTCTGCCCCTCTCTACAGGAATTTAGAGGAAGAGTGATGGGTCAGAAATCGTGGTCCAAGAATTAGTTTTGCACCACCTACAAATGTAAGCAGTGTGGGAGAATGCTTTACTGGTAGAGTTGACAACCACCAGGTGAGTACAGCCAGTGACTTAAATACAATTGCATCTCTTATTTGATGATAAAAGTAAACCAGAATCAAAAGGATATTAATTATTGGTCCACTACCTCATTGGTAAGTTTGGAGTTTTGGAGCATTATTTGGTGACAACATTGCACAGGCTCATGTGTCTCAGATCTGGAGAGTAAAGTGACTCATGTCACTTACCATTTATATCATGTCCACAGTGCACCAAGACAACTTACCATGCATACTCCCCAAATCACTGAGGGAATTAATGTAGCTACCTATTCCTTTTCCTCCAGACCTTCATATGGTTATTTTTTTCTTGCTTTACTTCAATCACATACAGTGCACCCACTCAGCGATTAATTATCTTTGGCTCCTTTGAAATTACTCTCCAATCAAGTAAATATAAAAAGACAGAGTGTTACGAAAAATAATTCCTATCTGGTCCTCTCATTAGATACCAATTAAGTAAACAGAATATGATTTGCTTCTTGGACATGAGTTTAGCAGACATGAAGTCAGGCTGTCTCCAGGCTATTCTGATAAATGTCTTGTTCTCTTTCCAGAATTTTATTATGTCACATGATGATCTTTCAACTTATTATTCTCTCAGTATATAGTACTACAGCCATTGTGTAGCACGGATGCAAGATTCTACTTAAACGTGTCTGCCTCCAAGGTCATTTGACTTTGTAGATTCATTTGTTTCTCAGGAACATTGCAAAATCCCATAAACAGCTTATGAACCTTTAAAGCAGTACATTATTTTGATAATTTTGAAGAGAGTGATAGGTAATAGAGACAGGAATACAGCTTTATTTGTGATAGAACAAATACTTAGAAACTTAGGTGTTATGCTTTGTGCAATTTAATACTGGATTTTATTATCTTGGTAACATTTTCATCATAAGACTGATGAAAGTGTGAAATATTTTCTAAACCTGATAAATGACAACCAAGGGAAAAAGAATGAACTGGATTCTGATACTAGTATTAGATACTAATACTGATATTATTAATGCCATTGATATTTAACAATTAATAGTTTACAATGTCTTTTATTCTGTTTTTGGAATTTATGTTAAATGATTTACCTCAGATTGTATAGTTTGCAAACCTGGATTCAGGAAGAGAACAGAGCTTTGAACTTAGGGTTTTTCTTTATATGCCACCACTTATGCCCAAGTTAGCTTTTATAATCTAAACAACTGGAAAGTTTAGTCCACTATCTTTTGCCATCATTTTTTTCGTGTTCCTGTGGATATAATTATTTACATATTGCCTATAATTAAAAAAGCAGTTAGGAATAAAGCTTGTTTTCAAGTTCGACTCTGTATTATCTAGTTGCCAAAACTGAGGCCTCAGTTGAGGATGGATAACCTTGTTCCTCTGTGTTTGACTCAATGTATCCACAGTAGGACCATACCCAGGAGTTAAAGCTGGGGTTGTATGTAGAGGCCAAAGAATCTGACCTCATCAGAGTTGACATGGCTAAAAACTGCTTTGCAAATAATGCAAATGATAAAATAAAACAATTCAGACTAGTGTGAAAAGGGGGATTCATTAGCTCACATAATGAAGAAGTCCAGGGTACAGATTCACATGTATGTTGGATCCGAAATCTCAAACTGTGTCATCAGGACCCAGTCTCTTTCTCCATCTCTTATTTCTAGCTTCCTTAGTTCTCTGGCACCTCCAGATTTACATCTTCACTACATCAGATCAAATATTCACTTTAGATATTAAAAGGATTAGCTCCAATTTGATCTACTGCCATTATATGCTAGGCCCTAAACTAATCACTGAATCATGTGTCTAATAAGGATTTCAGATGCAGCCCCCACCCAAGCCACATGAAACAAGAGTGGATGCAGGTGTGAATCCCTAAGGAACACAGGGCATTGTTTAAGAAAAAAAAAAAGGAAAAAAAAGTGGATGCTCTGTTGAGAAAAAGTGGATGCTCTGTTGAGAAGAAGTCCTGAAATCTATGGCCAAGTTAAGAAGCAAGAACGAATGGCTGAGGGAGAACTAGAATATTCACACCAGTTTTATCTCTCCCAACAACTCGCAGCCTCTATGGAGAATATTACAAGGTTCAAGGTCCCCAAATCACTACTTATGTGACCTTTACCAGTTTTCCTTGGGATGCAGAAAATGAAGGAAAATTGATGGGCTACAGGAACAGCTGTGTGGTAAAGGAATGTGAAAAAAGTATGAATTGCGTGAAGTTGCAAATAAGCTTGAAGTAGATTTGACTCACGGAGATAACCTTCTTCAGCCTTATAACACTGACCTTTCTATAATATAAGGGTTATGGCTTTCACTTACATGACAGATTCCTTTCAGAGTGTTAGGAATAAACAACTTTTCTTTGAGCTTGTCTCAGCTTTCTATGTCTTGAACCAATAAAATAACCACGATTATGGAAAGGACAATTAGATCTCTCTTTTCTTGCCACATTATGGATTGAGTCTCTGATGTCTGTCTTTGCCTTCCCCCACAGTTTCTGAGTCTCTGTGTTTCTGTTTCATGTGTCTGTCTTTTGCAGAAGTCACCTGTCAAACTGCATTGTGGCAGACTAAATGATAGACTTTATTACTTGTTCCTGGCAGCTGCCTGTATTCTATTTCCTTTGGGGCCCAAGGAGGAGTTTCATTCATTCTTACCCTATGTTCTTTGCCTCTCAGGTTTAAGTATGAGAGGTGGGCAGGAGAGGAACAGCAGGGTATATCACTCTATTATCAGGGGAGGCAGAATAAAAGCAGAAGTAAATCTGCCCGTAATTCTGATTGCTTCCAAATCCATGATGGCCTTGTTTTAGCATTGTGGAGTTCAACATCAGGTATCTCCAATCCAAATTCCACCCGTGAAAGATCAGTTATAAACCGGCTTTATTTAGTTTTGGTAGCCAGATTTTATTCCAATGACTGCTTACAAGATGGATCCAGGATTTTAGTATGTAAGTTATCTCTGATTAGAAGTAAACTGTCTGCAAGAACATGGAGGCATTTCATATATGGGTTGACAAAAACAAACAAACAACAGCAACAACAAAAACAGGTGGATTTGACCTACTTGATGAAAGTATCCAAACCATCAGTCCTGGGGTCATTAGAGAACCTTGAAAGTTTTACATGGAATCAGAATACTGGCATAGTTCCTTTGAAACTTTGATTTTACAGTGACCTAAAAGAACATAATGGTTTTGTGGCAGATTGTGTTTTACAAAAATGGTCAGAGCAATATTTTCCACATGATTTTTCTGAACTTTGGCACTTTCCCACAGAGAGATGGAATCTCTTTCCACTCTTCTTGAAACTAAGTAGGCTTTTGTGACATTTCGGTGACCAGAATGAAGCAGAAGGGAAACTGTATGACTTGAAACAAGATCATAAAAGGCAATATGGGTTTTCCCCTCTATTTGAAAGTAGAGCATTAATAAAAACTTTTCTAAGCTGAAATAGTATAAAGTCAAGAAGTAATTACTATTAATTTACATGGAAACTTTTTTGAGCATCCTGAGACCCAAAAAATAACCTAATGAATCATATTAAATATGTTTGATTATATCCAGTTTTACTCTAAACTTAACCTCCTCACAAACTCCCTTAGGTTTTCCTGATATCTTAGGACACGTCTTGCTAACAGATGCACAAAATAAACGGCGACAAAGCACAAAATGCTCACAGACATGGTTCAAAGCTATGGTGCTTGATGTTAAGATGCTAAGTGTAGCTTTTGGAGAAGGAGCTTGGAGGTGCTATTCTTGCTGCTCAGGGTGCATGCTGTCTCTATTATAGCTGCTGCAAAACAAACGCTGAATACTATTTTTGCTTTTCACCTTTTTTTGTAAAAGCAAAAATGCTCTTCAGATTTCTTTCAGTTAGAGAAAACAGATAATGTAGGTCTTTTTGAAAAGTGAAGTAGCATGAGGTGAACTTTTGAAAAGCAGGGAATACATGTACCACTTTCTCTTGGATCTCTTTCTCGGGACCTTTTTGTGAAGATGCTCAAGCAACAGGGTAGGCCATGTATAGTTGTTCTGGCCAGTCCTAGCTAAGGTCCCAATGAACAGCCAGCATTAACACCAGCCTTTGAGTCACCCTAACTAATGCCAAGTGGAGCAAAGTTAGTTTCAACCAAGCCTTTCTAGATTGCTAATTAGCAGATGTTATTATTGTTCTAGCCACTTTATTTGGGACAATAAATAACTGGACTGAGTTTATTTTTAAAATGATGAAAAGATGTTATGTTCTGTGTCATGAATTAGGAATTAATATTTAGGGGAAAATATTAAACTCCTTTATTAATGGTAAGTTTGGCATATTGTTCTCACTCACTCTTTCCTCCTTTCCTTTTCTTCTCCTTC
>NW_011888991.1:1654012-1686806 GCF_000151845.1 Pteropus vampyrus | reverse complement strand
CTGGAGATTAGAATTAGAAAAATTATCAACATTTAAAGATAACAGAAGCCCTGAGAGTAGAAGAGATGTCCCAAAGTGAATGTATAGGGTCAGAGAAAAGGGCCTAGGTGTGCATGTGGGACAATGTTGGATCTGGATGGAACCATTGGAGAAAAGAAACCAGACGAATATAGTACCTAAGAAATCGAATGTACCGCAAACATATTAATAAGTATATATTTATAAAATTTATAAGCAAGTTTTAGGAGCTTCATTGACCAGAGATTTAGAACCCTGGTCTAAACTAAAGTAGTAATATTGGTGATGGAGAGAAGAGATATCTCTTGGGAGATAAAGTGGGCAGGGCTTAGAAATGGTTGGCATGTAAGAAGTAAAGGAGAAGTAGAAAAGGAACTCCCTGTTTCTTTTAGGTATCAGAGAAAATTATGGAGGCTTCTCCAACAGTCAAGTGTTATCAGTGCTTTTTCTCACTGAGTGTTTTGAAAGAACACACAAGCAGAGTGTTTATATTATTTCTATGGATCCTTATAAAAGAGAGAGTCTGCTTTTAACATGGCCAGTTCTCACTGTGTGACCTTTGCAATAGTAAAAGATTTACAAAATGAGACACTTAAAGGTGCTCTGTAGAAAGGGACTGGCAAAACTGCAGATCTCTAAATGACATGTTTCCTGACGGTTTGTTAAATTGGCTTTGGGTGCATAATGTTGCATCCCAAACAACACAATCTGTTCTGCTATCTTCTGACAACCAAATATAATTGTTCAAAGACAAAGGAATTGTTTGCGATTCCTCTACATGGCTTGTCCTTCACGAGCAATTCTGACTTAGCTCAGAACTTATTAGACCCTAAGAGCTAGAGAATATTCTGAATGTCTTACAAGTTTGGGTATAGTTGTTACAAATTTGAGACATACAATCCTCCCTCCCTCCCTTCCTACCCTCTCTTTACCTCTCAATGATCATTACTCAATATGGTACTATCAAGGGCTTAAGGAAACGAAACAGAGAAGAGAACACAGGCTCTACATGCAGAAAGAGATCATCGAGGGCTACTGGCCTGATGGGTCAGAGAGTGTAACCCTGAGTTTGGCCATTTCTCTTTGTTTCAGGTGGGAGACTTATTACTCAGTCGTTACCCAAGCACCCACAACGTTGAGTGCATTTCCAGGAACTAATGTAGCTTCAAGACAGCCTCACTTTGGCATTCTGTTCAGTCAATTAAGCCAGAAAATGGTTTAGCAGCTCAGCAAATAAAATGTTCTAACCTGTTTTGCATAGAGCTCTATATTATTGTCACCTGGACCTTAAAAGAGGGAAGAATTTGCCTTATCAGTCAACATTCAGAAAGCTTTGCAAACCATAGTCTCTTCCAAAAATAACAAGTAATCCGAGATCATGTACTTTAGGATTATTTCACTTCCAGACTGGAAATAATGTTTTATTCTTGATCAATGTCTATATTTTAATTCAGAATTACATTAAATTTCATAAAAAGTGAGCAAAAAGTGAATTTTTCACAATCTCTTTTCATATCCATAATCTACTTTATATACTTACTACGAATATCCTTATAATAAGCAATTTATGATTTTACTGATTTACATGTACTGACAATTAAAAGGCTTTGTTAGACTGGATTTTTTTAAATCATTGCCTATTATTCCTAGTATTCCTAGTTTGTCAGGCTTTCTTTTGTCTATGGCCTAAGTCACTTCTTTAATTCATCATGCCTTCCAGCCTCTGTGGTTTTCTAAGTGCACAGTGGGCAAGATGTCATGAAATTCTACTGTTTGCAAAGCTCATATTGCACTACAGCTGAACCAAGAGACCATTACCTTGAAAACTAGCAATGCACTACGATTGGTGTGGACAACGAAACTGACTTCCAGGAAGTCAAACAAAATTGAAAACTGACAACAATGACTGTTGGAGATAAAAAAAAGAAAAAGAAAAAGAAAAAGAAAAATTAAAGAAAAACTTGAGCTACTTAATTGAAATCCCAGGCTATGGAGGAGAAAATTGAAATGTGAAATACCTTGAATACGTTTGCGAAGATCTGAAATGTAAGTAAACATTTGGCAAAATCAGGTATTTTTCCCTGATGAGGCTGATATATTTGAATCAAATACTTCATTAGGTTTGGATTTGATTTCACTGGGTACATTAAAGGAGACATCTATTTTCCATTCCTGCTATATTGGAATAACTTGTGAAAAAAAACATGAGTGTCTGAAGTACAAAAGTCATTCATCCATTGATCATTCATGTATTTGACAAGTATCTATTAAATGCTACTCTGTCAGACTCTATGCTAGGCAATGAGGATGTGGCAGTGGACAAGAGTATCTCTGCCTTCATGGACCTTCCTTTGTAGGAGAAGCCATCAGAAAATAATGAAGTAAATAGATAAAATATTTTAAAAGAGCGATAGTGTGATGAAGAAAAAACCTTTCTCGCTTCCCTCACAGCTCACATTTAACCTATTAGCAAAACTTATTAGTTCTCTCTTTGAAATATATCCAGAATCTGACTCCTTCTCAACCCTGATCATCTCCACCCTGGTTCAAACTAGCACTCTCTTTCATTGGTATTATCAGAGTACCCTCGTAATGGTCTCTGTTTCAGTCTCTGCCTTCTTTATAGTCTACTTTCATGCAGCCAAAGTAATACTCTTAACACCCGAGTCAGATCATGGTCACTTGAGATAGTTCAATAGCTTCTGATCTCAGAATAAAAGCCTATGTCCCCTCAAGGGCCTATCATCAAGGGCCTTCATCAGCGCCTATCCCTTTCTCTGCCTACCACCTCTGTGACCTGATCATCCAATGCTCTTTTTGCCCACATTGATCTAGAACGCTGGCTCCTTTGTTATTTTTCAAGCACAGGAGGCTTGTCTCTGGCCTTAGGCTCTGTGGTAGGCAAAATTCCAAGACAGCCTCCCAAGATTCCTGGGTCCTCATGCAAACATACCATCTGCCAGTTATTTAATCAAACAATAATCTAGGTACTTCTATAAAGGAATTCTGTTGATGTAAGATAGAGAATCTGGGTGGGCCTGATCTGATGACACGAGCCTTAAATTTAGGTCTAGAGGACAGAGACAGAGAAAGTCAGAGATTCAAGGCACTAGGAAGATATGACATTTGAGGAGTTCTCTCTTGCTAGCTTGAAGATGCAGGGGGTACATGGCAGTGAAAGTGAGCAGGCTCTTGAGAGCAGCTCCCAAGACAGCCAACATGGAAACAGGACCTCAGTCTGGTCATCACAAGGAAATGAATTCTGAGAACCACTTGAATGGGAGGGGACCCTGAGCCTTAGCTGACGCAATAGCCAGCCAACATCTGGATTTCAGCAGTGTGAGACCCTGAGTAGAGAACCCAGTCATACTGTGCCCAAATTTCTGATTTATAAGAGCTGTAAAATAGTATATATATATGTTGTTTTAAGCCACTGTTTCTTTTAATTTGTTATGTAGTAATACAAAACTAATACAGCTTCTTTTCACTTGCTGTTTTTTCCTAGAATGTTTTTCCTAGTCATCATTCTGCTAGCTCCCTCACTTCCTTCAGGTTTCTGATTAATTACCATTTTCCCAGTGAGGTCTTCTATAACTCTCAGGCTCCTGGCCTACATATATTGGATAATTTGAGGATTTGAATAAAGTGATTATAAAGGTACAGGCAGGTTTTAGAAAAACTACAAGAGGAAAATGCAATACTCTGAGATTAATAAAGAAGGAAGAAACAATTATGAGAACATGGGGCGTGGCTATGTGGTAAGGACCATCCAAAAGGACCTATGAACCTTCCATCCAGGCATGCACACAGCTCCTGGCAATGCTAGAGGGAGTAAACCAGAAAAGTAGCTCTCTTTTCTCCCTATTTATTGTCCAACACACTCACAAGAATATAAGTAACACGAGGGCAAGTACTTAGCCAAGTTTATCTCCTGCTTTACCCCCTTAGTCTAGACCAGTGATAGTACACAGTGCTCAACATTCATTAAATGAATGAATAATGGAATGAATGAATGAATGAATGAATGAAGGTAGAGCAGTGCTACTATAGAATGGGTAACAAAGAAAGATTTCTCTAAGTTTGAGCTGAGACTTTACTGATGAGAAGAAGACCAAGAAAAGAAAAAGGGGATGAAATCTCAGATAGAAGAAATAACAAATGTCCAGACCCTAAGGAGGGAATGAGTTTGGTATGTTTGGAAAGCAGAGTAGCAAGGGCAGATTCATCTGAAGTTGAAGTATTGGAGATGACCTCTGATGTCAAAGAGGTAGACAGAGTCCAGATCATGGCAGATCTAGCAGGCTATGGTAAGGGGTTTGCATTTTATTTTAAATGCAAAAGACAGATATTGCAGAGTTTAAAGCTGAGAAAAGAAGAGATACTGTATATTTTATACCATCAATATCTAGAGAATAAATTTAAAAATAAGGAAATAACCTAATTGCTGTGATTGTGAATCTACTCTTCACTTCTCTAGTCTACTATATTCATTTTTTGACATTGCGTCTTCCTTCAGTACAGCAATTTTTATGTACTCTTGTCTTCAGTATTTTCTTACGCTCTCCACCTACCAGGAGAGTTCATGTGGGCTGGCCCTTGTAACTAACTGTTTGATTAGAATCTTCTGAGTTTACCCCTCAAACTGCTGACAAGTCTTGTCTTTGGTACTGCACAATGAAGGCAGAAATGTTTTATTTTTTTAATCCCAGGGTCTAGAAAAGTGTTAAGTTCACTGCCTGGGAATAGAAAATGCTCAGCACCTATTAACTATTAAGATATTTTATTATTAGCCATTGTTGGTCCAACTGAGGGGTGAATTAGTAAGAATGTCAATCTGTGATCAAATCTCAGCTCAGGATCTTCTTAGGGATGCAACATTGGCAAGCCTTTAATTTCTCTGGGTTTCAGTTTGTAATCTGCAAAATGGCATGAATGATAATATTTAATTAATGAGTTGATGAATTAAATGAGATAATATCTATAAAGTGCCTAGTACATAGTTATAATCAATAAATTTGAGGCATTATTCTTGGTTATTATTAGATATTGCAGACGGAACATGGTGAGTCTGGAGGGAATAAAAGGTCATTTCTTTATTTCTTCTTTTACCAACTCAATCCTAGTCACATGAAAGGAGGCTGGCATTGGTGTTCCTAGAGGCTCAGTGGGAGAAGAGAGTTCTCTTAGAAGATTTGATAGAAGAAAAGGTAAAGTGGCAGGAGGCAGAAGTCAAGCAGGAATTCTAGAGCAAACTGTAGACTGGAAAAGCCTGTTTTGGAGTGGTAAGCACCAGTGTCCACTCCCATATAGCAGTACTTCATAGCTGATGAAGGGGTTTGGGGCTGTTAGGGACTAAATTATAAGAGATGTGGCTTTGATAGTTTTATTGAAATAGCTCTGGAACCAATAGTGTGCATATAGGGCCAGCCTGTCTCCAATGGACCCCACTGGACAATTCACATAGTAGTGGTTACCATGACTGAATAAAGATAACAGGCCCTTCACCTGTTTTCCAAACACTGCATAATGTTCCTGGATTCTTATACAACCTAAGAAGTACAACTGACACCTTAAAACATTACTGTTTTTTTCTATCATTCTGATTAGAGGGATCTGCAAGTCAAATTTAATTTAACATTTAAAAATAATGTAGTAGAGTAAAATTAAAAGCAAAAACATTTCAATAATGATGACAATGTAGATGATAATTAGTAAATATTCAAAAGAGTGAAACGGTATTACCCATTTTTCTGTACATCCTTTCGAACTTTAAGCCAAAATCATTATTGTGGACTGATAATATTTGTAAGTCTCGGAATGAAAGATTTTTTGGAGAAAAAGGATTCAAATGGAGCTAATGGATGGATATGGAAGTTTTTTTTCCTATCTACTCTTTTTACCATCGGAATCTTGAGATGGAAGGGATCTCGGAAGGCATTTTAATCTTTCTACTTGTCTCCGAGAATAGCTGAGAGAATTATTTCTTCCTGGTACTTTCCTCTGGGATTATTCTGCTTACTGAAATCTGCTATTTTCTTTATAGGTTTGTACAATAAAACTATTTAGATGAACTGAAGTGCAACTCCTTTAAAATATGTGTAATTCAAGTTGGATTTTTAAATGGCTGTCTCTGAAATGCAGAGATGCATAACAAAATCAACAATGTTTCAAAGGGCGGAAATATTGAATGTTCCTTTGTTACACTGGGCATCTTTGAAAAGCTGAAAAGCATTTACAGTGCTTGGCAGTCTCCCGAGAGACATGCATCAAAAAGTGTTCTCGATAGTGGGCTGGTTTCATGACATAGAAGCATTCTTATGTTTGAAGCATCTCAGTAGTTTTATAAATAAAAAATGTGATTTTTCTTTTAGTGAAGAAGTCATTGTTTTCTCCCAATGACTTCTGATCTAGTTTATGATTTTTCTTTTAGTGAAGAAGTCATTGTTTTCTCCCAATGACTTCTAATCTGTGACTAGATTACTTGAGACTGATCTGTGACTAGATTACTTGAGACTGAACTTTTTAGCTCCTAAATTAGCTAGGACAAGGATCAGTGCTTCTGAAGACTTAAAGTGCTGTACTGAAGGAAGAAAATAGCAGTAAAGAACACAGGCTGTGGGGCCGGACTGCTGGATTTGGAATAGAGCTCTACCATGTTCAAGCTGTGTACATTTTCTCCTGAAATCCGACCTTAAGACAAGGACTTAGGTGCAGGTAGCTACTTTGGAAGGGGATCGCAGGACCACAGGTGAGGGAGCAGGGAAAAGGAGACGAGGTAGGGAGACTGGCCACTGGAGGTCTAATAATGCCTGGTTAGTGCTGTGAGCAACCAGGGAACAATTCAGCCAAGGCCTCTCTGAAGTTCCCTGGAGAAGATGCTTTGGAATTTCCCCATGGAGGATGAGGAAGCTAGACCAGTTCCTCATGAGCTGAGAGTTCTCCCACTCAATGGATTAAATTCCAGGTCTGCTTGATTGCCCTGCCCAAGAGCTGCATAAGCTCCCAGAAAGCCCACAAGCAGGCAGGGAATCAGAGAGAAGCTGGCACTTGGTGGATGGGGGAGCTGTCAGTGTGAACAAGTGAACTCAGAGGATATGGGGCGTGCACCAACTTTGTCTCCTACAGGATGTTAAAAACACGAGAAGAATATTTATTGGGATCAAGCCAATTTGTAAGGAAAATTAAGCCTATTCTACACACTTCTAGACAACACCTATGGGTAATACAACACTTTTTGCTATCTGAGGAATCCAGACCCAGTTTCCAATTCCCTCCTATGAACTTGTGTAGCAAGGGACTAAAACTCATCTAGTTACAAGTGTGATACCACTGTTTTCTTACGCAATGTGTCCTGGGATGTTGGATTTATGTGTCAGGGTGCTCGTGCATGATCCTAGAAGGTTCTGAGTCTGTCTTTTTTTAGCAGGGAACTGGCATTGTTAAGCAGGACCTTGGCATATTTCTGTTTTCTCTCTCCATGGATCAGAGCTATTCTGTTATGTGACTATGATCTCTACCTGTTGTGTTGATAGGATGCTGCTTTTAAGCCCCTGAGGTAGAGAGAGGCCTTTAAGATCAGAAGATAATTGAAAATGGTCCCCCCTTCTATGCGGCTTTGGACACTTGTGTTTAATACCATTAACCATCCTTCCTGTAGCCTTGGTTACGAGGCAGCTTGGGGCTGTCACTAAGAACTTCATGCCTGATGTAATGTGGGCTGTATTTGTAGGCATTTCAAGTATTATTAACCCCGTTTTACAAGTGAGGCAATGGAGGACAACATTGATCTGTGCCTCAGCAACACCTGCTGGGCTCATTAAAACAGATGTCTGGGCCCTACACTCAGATTTCCTGACTTAGGGGATCTGAGTTGGCATTTGAGAATTTGCATTTCTATCAAGTTCCCAGGTAACGTTGCTGCCCTTCAGGGGGTCACAGTTTGAGAAAATATTCTCTATATACTGTATCTCATTTAATGTTTACCTTTGCAGCTAGATGATTTAAGAACTAGAGATCATGCCTATCTTATTAATTGATCTTTCAGGAGCTCAGGCTCTGGAATGTGGTGCCAGAACATTTGTTAAATAAGATGTCCAAATCAAAGACCTAGGTTAAAGCCCCACTATTGCCAGTGAACAGAGAATGTGTCCCTGAACAAAATGTCCATTCTTTGAGCTCTGGTTTCCCAGACCTTAAGCTTCTCCTTATCATTGATACCTGCTCTTTAAGCTGATTATCATTCTGGGTGGCTACTGACTTCCTCATCCCTTACATGACTTACTTCCTGTGTGAGTTGAGCTCAGGGATCCCTATCCTTTCTCTTGACTGACTTGCTTTGCCTTCAGCTCCACTGTTTCTAGTCTTCTGTCAAAGTGTCGTCTCTCATCTCCCTTGAACCTGTGGCTCTTAAGCATCATAAGAGATTGGTTTTGAAAACTTCTCCTGTCTGGGTCTCATCCCTAAAAGCTCTTCTGAATGAAACAGGAAAGAAGAGAATGATTTTCTACCACCCTTGACCAGTTGTTATTATTAAATGAAAATAACCTTCAGCATTTTTTTTGTGTGTGTGTTCATAATTACCAATACCCTTAAGTGGCCTTCCAACACTGGTGTTGAAAGAAGAATCCAAATGTATGGTAACAAGATTCTCCTCCTTAGAGTTTTATGAGAATGACATGATTTTCCTAAAATGTGGGCTCTGGAAGGTGTTTATAGAAGCACCCACTGAGGTTTTCAAATGCATATCCCTGGGCCTTCACCTAGGACACAGGCTTATTGAATTGAAATATCCTCTCTGTGAAAGGTCCCAGAGGTCTCTGTTTGTTACAGCACCTCTGGTAACGAAAGTATGAGAACAATTGCCCTTCATCCCCTTGTAAGGGTACCAATCCCATCATGGTGTGTGGGGGCTTCCATTCCTGTGATCTCATTCAAACCTAATCACTTCCCAAAGTCCCGACCTTCCAAATACCATCACATTAGGGATTAGGCTTCAACATATAAATTTTGGGGGGACATACACATTTAGTCCACAGCAAAGTCTCTCAGACAAGGCTTGGCAATCATACTATAATGCAGACTTTTGGGCTTTATGATGCTTTTGTTACTTTTCATCAAAATCTTAGACAGTGCTGCTTTGAGAAGATTCAGAATAATGAGTGTGGAATTCCCTGTCCATACAGCTGTGATGGTATCGATCCCAACCCTGGCTCTAAGGCTAATCTGTGCCTGAGGTCTATTCCCTGGGCCATATAATTGATGTTGTATTGGATATAATGTCCAATCAGAGCAAATTGCATTGCCTTATTCAGGAGATGCTGGGACAAAAGACAGGTCCTCTATTGATAGATTTGAACCTAAGAAAATGCAAGGCCAGAACTTTAGCTATTTGGGTGCTTAAGGGCAAGTGTCTTTGAGAATGAAGTCACCAAACTCATCGATGGGGAGAACAGACTAAGATCAGAAAAGACTCATTAGATTTGACTGAAATCTTCCTTGAAGTGATGCCAATCTCTAGATTTCCCATTATGTAAGTCAATACATTCAGCTCAACCAAACAAGGAATGTATTGACTTATGTAACTAGTCACATTTTCTGTCACTTACAATCTATAAAGTCCTAATTTATATAACCTCCTTCTGGTTCAAACATTCTACGCCTGCCTATGTTTGTCAGTCAGTGGGACAGGGAACAGCTGATTTTGTAAAAATCAGCTGTTCCCTGTCCCACTGACTGAGTAAACGTGAACAGAATTTGAGAAATGTAACAGTAATAACTGCATTGAGAGACTGTCAATTTTCCTATTACAGTGGCATTTCATTATTCTTATCCAAATGGCATAAAACAGATAAAAGATACACAACTCTTATTTTCTATAAATGCAGAGATTGGCTGCCATAAAAAGTATAATAACAGAGAAAGATCCCTAAGGTCTCAATTATCGCAGGATGAGGTGTGAAGATAGGGAGAAAAATGGCATTCGTTCACTATTTAAGTAATTTTATCCTATATATAGGTAAGATCCTTTTTACTTAAAAAAAAAGAAAAAAAAAAAAGAGCCTGGTGTTTGCTCTGCACATTTGTGAGCTTTAAAAAAAAAAATAAAAGCCCTATTTGTAATTACCATTTGTAACTTTAGGGATGCTGGTTACTATTTGAAAACTAGAGAGAACTGTGAAAAACAAAAGGCAGAGTTAATCCAAACCAAGTACAATTATCAAATACAATTTAATAGGCACTGACTTTGAAGTGACATCACTTAGCCTTCAAGTCATTTAGTCTTGAGTCCTGGAGTGTCCAGTGTGATAAGGTGGGTGAGCTCCTCTGCTGGCTGTTTGGACATTTGCCATACATTGCATAAGGGCCGATACCCAAGCAAAGTACCATGTCCTCCGATTCTGCTCTTGATGGTCAGATTCCACCAAAAAGGATTTCAACATTGAATAACAGAGCAGGTTTTCTTTCTTAATGTTATATTCATAATAAATCAATATAAATAAGATAATGTGGCTTTTGCTTTTTAACACAGGTTTTCAATCTTTTTTCTCTGTGATGATGAAGACAAATGTAGGAAGAAAGTATGTGTTGAAAAATAGCACAACTTGAATAAATCTCAAATTTTAGTATTCTCCAGTAGTATTCTTTACTTGACCCACTTTTCCCTTCCTGGAAAACTCTTGGTTCTTCAAGATGTACCTTAGAAGTGAGTTTCTCTGAGGAGTCTTCAGCAATTTTCCAACAACAGATTTGTCCTCTTTTCCCCCTTTGCTCCAATGACATTCTATATACACTCTTTTAACTTTTATTATTATTTTAAATGGAAGAGAGTAACTATTAGTTTTTACCTCCTGTATCAAAGTGTAGTCTCAAGGACACAATATGTTATCTACTTTTGAATGTTCACATGTAACAGTGTTTGCCTCAGAGTGATTACTCAGTCAGGATTTGCCAAATTTGTTGGTTAAATGAATAGAGCACTGGGATGCTGTCTGGAGCATTTAACTACTTCTGCATACTTACTATAGAGTACAATATATAAAAATGGAAATTGAAACTCATTTTAAAAATCATTTTCACATTTACACTGAGGTAAACAATTTAACAGTGTGACATGTCCTTCTACAATATTTTCTACATTGTATAGTTAACTATTGCCGTGTAACAAATTACCCAGAAAGTACTTACAAAAACCACAAATATTTATTATGTCACTTTTTCAGAGACTCAGGAATCTAGGAGCAGCTTAGTTGAGTGGTTCTGGCTCAGAGTTTCTCCTGAGGTTATTTAAGATATTGACTGGGGCTGCTGTCACTTCAGGGTTTAACTTGAACTGGTAAGTCCTCTTGTAAGTGAACTCCCTCATGTAGTTGTGGTCGTGGCCTCAGCTCCTGGCTGGTCCTTGGTGGAAGGCCTCAGTTCCTTACCACAAGAACTTCTCCACAGAGCTGCTTGAGAGTCCTCACAGCATGGCCACTGACTTTCCCCAGAAAACACCAATTCAGTATAAAGAGCAAGGCATTAGTTTCAAAGTCTTTTATGGCCTAGCCTTAAAACCACACAACATCACTTCTGGGTCACACAGATGAACCCTGATACCATCAGGAGGAAACTACACCAGGGCATGAAAACCAGGAGGCAGGTGTCATTGGGAGCAATCTTGCAGGGTGGCTGCCACCCATATAGATAGCTTTTGATATTATTTTTATAAAAAGAAAATCACGCTATGTACTTTTATTTGCAAGCTTTTTTTCCCCCCCACATAAAAACACTATCCTTCCTCCCGATTGGTAGATACGGATTCAAACCCTTTTCACATTGTAGCTAACATCAGATTCAATTTATTCTATCCCTGTGATTCACGTTGTTTCCAGTTTTCGATCAGTATAAATAATCAATATCTTTGTACATCTATTATTGCTTTCATTTCTATGGGGCTACCAAAGTGGGATTGTTTTTCAAAAATAGGTATTTTACTTTTTTATTTCCACAGACACTGACGGATTTCAAAAGAGGGACAGCATTTATTTTGCACCAACAATGCACAAAAGTATTCATTTCCCCATATCCTCCCCAGCACTGGATTACTGTTTATATAAAATTTGTCATCTGATGGACAAGAAAAATGCTATTTCATTTTTCATTTAATTTACTTTTTCCTATTAATGAGCTTGAGCATAATTTACTATGTGTATTAATTGGCCTTATGCCTTTCTCTTTTCTGAAATTTGCCTACTCATACCTTTCCTTAGAGACATGTCTCTTTCTCATCAACTTATAGGTAACTTTTGGTATTTTCACATAACTAGAAATATAATTTAGTAACCTGGTTTGGAAGTTCATAGGATAGGATTTTCAAGAGTACTAGGTATCCATTTTGTCATCTTTTTAACTTGGTATATCTTAAGGGTCCACCAGGGTTTCTAGGAATCAAACAAAAACAAAACATTGAACATCTTATTTCTGAAGGCCTTTAAGTCTGTGTGAGAAGCTGACTGGAGACATTACTAGACTGAACCCTCTGCCCCAGAAAGTGGTGAATTAAGCAGTTTGTTGACTTTAAAATTACCTTGGAGATAGATCACAGAATTTAAAATGCAGTCACTCAGAAAGCAAAATTGCTTGGGAATTAAAGGCAATAATTACTACCACTCTTTCTGCAACTAGTGAAATAAGGAGAAAAAACCCCACAAAACTCCCACTCTAAACCTTGAAACCTCAGCAAATATCAAGAGACTCTTCAGATCACATATTGTGATTAAAGCTTCAATCCTCAGGGTAAGCAAAAACTTCGAACTTCTCTCTCTCTGTTTTTAACCCAAGCTGCTTTGATTGCTTTTCTGTCTAAACACAATAAACACCCTTGACCTTGAATTATACTGTTAGGAGATAAAAATCTGGTATCTGGAACTGCACTAAAAATGAATTCCTTGCTCTCTGGCATTTTAATGAACAGAGTAGTCAGTAACAAATCAATAAAGATAGTATGACAAGCTGTGATTGAGTGATTTTTAGATAAAACCCCCAATTTGATCAATATTTATTATATTAGATGCCTAGAAGCATGTCTCCTGTATTACTGCTGCGCTATTTAGGAATTAATTTGGGCTAATTAGCAGTGGGTATTATTTGGGAAAAGAGCAGACAACAAATTTCTTTTTATTCCCAGCAATGCTTTAAAGAATATTCTTAGGTTTCAAGTTTTTCCTGTGCTGTTTTGGGAAATTTGCAGGGAAAAAATATCATGGTTTTAATTATTTGGCAAATACATTCTACATTCCTACAGAATAGTTTCTGATATATGATTCTGAAGGTTGGTGAGATCTCATTGACAATACCTCTTTTCTCTCTAACCATTTATAGGACAGCAGAGAAGATTGGATTATTGTTCACCAATATTTGTTGCCTTTTCAGTGTTGCAAAAGAAAACAGATGGTATACTCAATTCAGGATAAATCCAGGTGTTGTTATTTACAAAGGAACTATTTACAAAGACAGGATAAGATATAGTTTTAATAATCTATAAATTTAGGGAGAAGCTGTCACTAATCTGAATGTAAATGGATGATGGCAAGGGAGCAGGAACCAGAAACCGGAAGGAGGGAACCCTATAGAGAAAGAAGCCTTGAGAGAAGTAGTAAGGCTTAGGTTGAAAAATACAGCAAACTAGAGGTGACAGCACAGTGAGGTTGCCAGGGGACCAAACACCTTGACCTGACTTTCTTTCCTTTCTCCAATATCCCAGAGGGCATGGGAGCCCATTGATAGAGTTTGTATAAGTCCCCTGGGACAGAAAACTGGGTGTAAAAGGAGTGACAAATGAAAGATAGTACACTGGGGAGACTGGTAGTTTTCTTCACACCCTGACATTAGACTTGGCCTCTGCCTTGCTCTGGTCAATGATGTATGTATAGAAGTGATACATTTCACTTTTAAACAGAAGCTTTAAGAACCACCTTATGTTTCCCCAGGCTCCTTGCCTCCGCCATCTCTGAAATACAGTGTGGAGAGAACTACTATCAGCCTGAGTTCCTTAGTGACTTTGTTCAGCTGAGCCCTATTCCCAATCCTCAACAAAATGAAGTGAGGAACAAATATACTTAGTTCTTTAAGACTTTGATATTTGTGCATTGTTTGTTCCTGCAGCATAACTTTGTCCATCCTGATTGAAACAGACTGTCTTCATACCTCTGACTCTCACTTTTCTAAATGTAAAGGCAATCCCCTATAATAAATCTCAAACTGCTTCCCAAATATTACAAAGGCTCTGTGAATGCAGGCAAGTTTAGGATGCAGACTGGAACTTGTTTTTCTTTTGTTCTGTTTTGTTTTGTTTTTGTTTTTTTAAGGTAGAATATCTAAGATTATCATAATATTTAAAACCCACAGTCAATTAAAATGACATGATTATTTTGAAATAGCAAATGTCTTTAACATACCATTTAAGTTTTTAAAGGCTTATTTGAATAGATTCTTTTGAAAAATGTATGTTTGCATGCTCTTTTTAAGGCTGATTTTAAACTTTGAAAACGTAGAATCTAAATGCGAGTTGAATTACTTCTGTCTCAAGCCACTGAGGCCCTTCTGTGCCTACTGTACAGGAATTAATTTTGAGAAGCACAATTCTCATCTAGGATGCATGGGTAGAGGACTTCATACTTGTATGAAGAGGATTCTAGTTAAATAGAGAAAGAAATTCCTTGTTTTACTTACAGGTCTCTGGTCTGCTTTTACAATGTTGGTTACGGCAGTTCTGTATGTGAGCATTGGGGAACATTTTTGGAGAAAGGCTTGACACACTGGCTGTTTCCTCACTTAAAAAATGGGAATAAATGTGCATTATAAGGTTAATGTGATGGTTAAATAAATATATATTTTAAAAGCTCATAGAACAGTGCCTGGCAACTAATAAGCTCTTGCTATATGGTAGCTATGATGCTGCTACTGCTGCTGCTCTTTCAATGGTGAGGATTCTATGTAGACTCTTTCTCTGTGTACATAGAACTGCCATTGAAACATGCCTGACAACTTGAACAAGAATGGCCTGATAACTTTTTCATACTTGAAACACACATTATGGAGGAAGATAATTGAAATAGCTTATGGATCTAGTCTGATCCACTCATTCAGCTGAGTCTTTGATGTCTGCTACACTGATTCATGCTTTGCCTCCTAAATATTGATTGACCATCTGTCAATATCCTCAAACCTTTCAAAGGTCATCTGGAAGAAAGACAAATAAGGTAAGTTGCTAATCACTAGAGTAAAAAAAAGATACCGCATTTGGTCCCTGTGATAAATGAGAAAGGAGACTTACTCTTTGGAAAGTGAGTGTGTTGGTGTTTCCTGTTGGCGAGATCAGAAACAGTTCTAAAATAGACTCTCAGGGGCCTCGTCCATGTTAGTGGACTTGGCCTCCAGTGGGCACTCAGCCTGACACCTTCAAAGCATTACCACTTACAGCACTGCAGCTCCTAATCTTTTAATCACTGCTCAGTGATGAACCTGAACACTCACCAAAATGCGATCTGCATTTCAATAGCTTAAGCATTGGTCTCACATCAGTCTCAGGATGTCTTCACGTAATATTTGTAGTAAGAGGACTTAGCTTATTAAAGTAACTCATCAGATTCTGAATAGTCTTATCAAAATAGTCCTTGGGGCATGGGCGCGCACACACACACACACACACACACACACACACACACTCATAAATTCTCACAAACAAACTCACATACCCTGATCTCAAAAAAAAAAAATTTAACAGAGTTCTCTTAAAATTATTTTTAAAAGAATCTTAAACATAGCCATGTGTTTCCTACTTCGAATCTGATGGATTTAAAGCTACATAAAAATATTTTTTAAAGCCTTCCATCTTCTCAGAAAAAAAATGATTTTTATGTTTATGAAAATAAAAAGTAGTGTTTTAAAACTAGGAAAATGACCTAGCTTCTTCCAGAGTTTTGTTCTCTGAAAACTCAATAAGCGTTTTGGAAAATTTTATTAGAGTTTAACTCTTGAAGATTGCCAGTGTCCTAGTTTGCTTTACGTTAAGAGATACCTTCCTTAGTGTTTTATCTGGGAATCTGTTAGTCATAGAGAAATAGCTGTCAATTTTGTGTTACACAAAACCAGGGACAAAAATGTGTGCTTGGTAAGATACAACTCACTATGTGATACAGAAATGGAAGATAGATCTATAATATTCATATTAAGCTAGTCTACACTGGATAACACAAACCTTCAAAACGCAGTGGCTTAATACATAAAAGTGTGTTTCTGGTTCACACAATGTCTGCATTGGACTCTGCTGCTATAGATCACCTATCATCACAGAAGTTCACATTCGATTCTATCTTGTGACTCCATCTTCTCAGCACCTGGCTTTCAAGGTTGCCATTATTCTCCATGGCCCCTGGCTACATCCTCTTAGATGTCTTTCCTTCCATGATCCATCTTGGTTATATTTGAAGTTGATACTGGGCATATCCTCTTCTTGGGGGCTATACAACGTTCTCATCCCATGAGGACTGGTAGACCAAGGACCATTTAAAGTTTCATGGTAAGTCATAGTTGTTTTTCTTTTTTCTTTTTCTCCAGGGGCAGATTTCTTTGATAACAAAATAATCTAAAAAATTGTAAGCTTTTCATACATCTGCTTTCAGTATGTGCCAGTGATCACACAGCATTTATTTTCAGATACTCTTAAATCTTTATTTTTTTTGCTTTCTCAACCCCACATTTCTCAATTTAATGAGATTATTGGGCTTTAGCGGGGCAATCCTAAATATAACCTTTTTTTTCTATTGATAATCCTTTCCAGGGCACCTCCCTTCCAAGGAATAGCACAAGGAGTCTGCTTCTATTTTATTGCTCTGCCATATAAACACACTGCTTCTGATTGCTGAGAGAGGAAGAGAGAACAGAAAGTTTCCTTATATGTAGCTTTCACCCCTTGCTCCTTAAAACTAATGACATGGCGCCCACCTAGCCTCATGGTGTTCTGTGTGTATAGAAAGGAAAGAACTGCTTTAATTCCAGAGTCATAAATGGTCAAAACAAAGAGGGTTTTATTTTTAGGTAATCTAATCCCATGGTTTTAGTTTAGAGATGAGAAAACTGAAATGCTAAAAAATTTATCTGAAATTGCCAAGTATTTAGGAAGAAGATCCAGGATGAGACCCAAGTTCTCTTCAAGTTCAGTGCAAGACTATAGCTATGTGGCCTTCCAATCCTACGTTTCATGGTACAATTTCTAAGTCATTAGACCTGAACAACTAGATTTACATTTCAAGGTAGCATTCGATATGTATATGAAGGGGTATGTGGATATTATATATTCCTTACCACTCATTCACTCATTCATTCACTCACTCATTTATTCAATTTGTTTGACCCTATGTTCAATAGAAAGAGTACATGTACAAATTCAACCTCCTTGTTTTTAAGGAAAAATTAGAATGCTGGAAAAAATAGAAGAGTAAATGGAAGATAAAACAATATGAAAGTGCTAGATTAAGCTTTATACTGATATAGGAGATGTAGATATCTCAGAATTTGACATGGAGAGGGCTTCCTGAATGTTTTAAAGAAATCACAAAAAAATCATTATTTCAGTTTTTCATAATGGAGCCAGATACAGATTTCATAGTTTATAAGCAATGTGCCTTAGGCAAATTGCTATCTAAGCCTTCCTTTTCTCAACCATAAAATGGGGCTAATAATACCTTACCTGCAATGTTGGTATATGGAATAAATTAATATATATAAAGTACTAACCAAAATTCAGAATTTTGTAGCACTCAATAAATGGTAGCAACTATTGTTATTAATGATTTAACTTAAATAATCATGAGATTTAGAATACTTGAAATGTCACACTCATTACTAATGATGGATTAACTATGTTAATACCAAAGTTAATTAAAATACATAGGAAGGATATCAGATATCAATTCTATAACTGGCTAATAAGACATTCCCATACTACCTCCACCATCACTGCTACTGATATCATCATAATAATAACAGTTAATGGCATGAATTCAGGACTTTTATTACAGATATTATGCCTTATCTGAGGTTGATCTCATTGAATCTTCACAAGAAATCTGAGGTAGATATTATTATCACAATTATCAGGAAATTGAGATCCAGAAAATTTGAATAACATGCTCATATTGATGGAAGAACTATTAATTTATTCCCACAAGTGGTGTCTTAAATACTTTCTAGTATCAAGTGTGGTATATATGAAAATATGATTAAATATAAGTGAACGTATGAATATAATGTCTAGGATATTAAATACATGAAATAATGTCATAAAATATAAATTAAAACATAAAAATAAAAATAAGACCTATGGAAAATGCTGATATGTAAAAAGCAAGGAACTCCAAAAACTGGAAATGTATTTCACACCTTTTAATAGCAGTTTGAGATGACACCAGGGCCCACTGGACCTAGTGATCTGCTGCCAAACCATGGATAAGCTGGTACTTGCAGTGCCTTTTCTCTGAGCTCAGCAAATATTTACTATAAGAGTACTAGGCCAGGGGCTTACAATCTAATGAAGAGGATTACACAAGGATACCAGAAACTATAATACCACACAGATTAAGGTAAATAAAGTAAGTTAAAAGAAATACGATGTGTTATTATAAGGGCTCTAAGAAAGGAAAATGTGTACTTGACAAGTTGGATTGAATAAATAGTGCTGTCCTTCCAACTTGTCATACCTCACCACCCATTGAAGGGAATGCACATCCAATTATGCACCCTCCCTAGGCAACGATATTCTTATTTAAGGCTTAACGACAGAGGTAGGCAGTGGCCTCTGCTTTCTCCCTAGCCTCATGTCCTGCCACTTTCCCTCTTTTATCCAGCTGCACTGGTTATCTTCATTCCCTCAACTCTATCAATCCCACTTCTCATGGATCTTTTGCACATGCTGATTCTACCATATGCCATTGTCTTTTTTTATCCAGTGTCCCTATTCTTCCCTAGAAAGATATTGTATGTTCATGGATGGGAAGAATCAACATAGTTAAAATGGTCATATCACCCAAAGCAATATACAAATTTAAGGTAATCCCCATCAAAATCTCAACAGCATTTTTTAAAGAAATAGAACCCAAAAAACCCACATCATTTTGTATGAAATCAAAAAAGATCCCACATAGTCAAAGTAATCCTGAGAAAAAAGAACAAGCCTGGAGGTATCACTCTGCCTTACTTCAAATTATACTACAAAGTGATAATAATCAAAATAGCATGATATTGGCAGAAAAACAGACACAGACCAGTGGAACAGAATGGAGAGCCCAGAAATAAACCTGCATATATATGGGCAAATAATTTTCAACAAAGGAGCAAAAACATACAATAGAGAAAGAAAAAGCCCCTTCAATAAATGGCTCTGGAAAAATTAGAAAGCCACATGCAAATGAATGAAACTAGACTGCTATCACCATATACCAAAATGAACTCAAAATGGATCAAAGACATAAATATAAGACTTGAAACAATAAATTACATAAAAGAAAACATAGGAACTAAGCAATGGACTTTGGTTTTAGAAAGCATTTTGTGAATTTGGCCTCAAAGGCAAGGGAAGTAAAAGCAAAAATAAACAAATGGGACTATATCAAACTAAAAAGGTTCTTCACAACAAAATAAATCATCAACAAACAAAGAGGCAACATTTTCAATGAGAGTAAATATTTGTAAACAATGCCTCCAATAGGGGCTAATATCCAAAATATATAAAAAATTCAGACAACTCAACAACAAAAAATCCAATTAAAAAATGGGCAGAGAACCTTAACAGACACTTCTCCCAAGAAGACATACAAATGGCCAACAGACATCTGAAAAGATGCTCAGCTTCACTAGCTATTAGGGAAATGCAAATCAAAACCATAATGACATACCATCTCAGCCTGTTAGAATGGCTATGGTCAACAGGACAAGTAATAACAAGTGTTGGTGAGGTTGTGGAGAAAAATGTACCCTCATATACTGGTGGGAATGTAAATTGGTATAGCAACTATAGAAAAGAGTATAGAGGTTCCTCAAAAAATTAAGAAGAGAATTACCATATGACCAAGAAATCCCTCTTCTGGGTCTCTATCCAAAAAATTCTAAAACATTTCTTTGTAAAGATATATGCACCCCAATGTTCACTGCCACATTATTCACAATGGCCGAGACATAGAAACAACAAAAGTGCTCTTAAATAGATGATTAAATAAAGAATATGTGGTATGTATATACAATGGAATATTACTCCCCTTAGAGCCTCCAGAGGGAGTACAGTCTTGTCAACACCTAGATATTGAACTTCTGGCCTCCAGAACTGTGAGAGAATAAATTTCTGTTTTATTTAAGCCATTAAATTTCTCGCAATTTATTTCAGCAAGCCATGGAAATTAACACAGTTCTGATTCTATATACTCTTTTATGTTTGTTTTATATTTATAATATAATATAAAATATATATTTCAAAAAAATATTGTGACTAGAGTAAATATTACTTTAAGATGTACACATTCAAAAATACTGATGGAATGTCTACTACGTACTGGGCCCTTTGCTAGTTGCTGAGTAGCCGAACAATCACAAGCAGAAACAGCCTCAGCCCTGCTCTCACTCATTTCACATATGGTGAGGAAATTACGACTTCTTGCAGAAAGAATGTATTGATGAGTAGTAGGAAAAACTGGTTAACTTGGCATTTTATAGATGGCTCTCATGCCAGATTAGATTTTCTTCTCCAGGAATTAAAAGCAAAATTACAAAGTATAATGGTGGTGGACAAAGTGTATATACATATATTGTCATGTAAAAGGTGGTCAGCATGCCAGCTCAAATTCTGGGTATTCAATCTCTATTGCATGGATATTGATTTGTGAAGAAACTAGTTAGACTATTGTCCTAATACTCTCTTTTCTTCGCTCAAAAACCACAAGTCTTAAAAATAATAGGACAGGAAGGAAAAGTTATCAGATTACACACATTACACTCTGCAAGATGTGTACTAAATAATTAAGATACCAACATGAGAAGCAGAGAATGGAAGCATATAACTAATGTGGGGAAAGAGAAGATTTTTATTTTTTAATTTTATATTGTATAATCTTTGAGCATCAGAGAAAGAAGCTGTAGACAAGGCTTTGGGAAGTAAAAGGTGTTTACACATTTAACATGACTAACCTGAATGAGGGAAGAATGTACACAAAATATTAAATTTAAAAATTCATTAATTAAGCATTTCCTTTGAGTAGAACACTGTTCTAGGTGCGTCAGTTGAAAGTCTACTCATGGATCATGAACCAGCCAAATTATATATCTTACATAAGTATTTTTTTTTCTGTTTAAGTAACTTCTATGCTTTATATTACACAGTAGTAATTGTGATCTATGCAACTAGTTGAGCGCTCCCAATCTAGATGGCAAGGCTTAGTGTTAAAGAAGAAGATAGGGAATCAGAAAATTGTGGTTTAGGCTCTGGTTATGGATATATGTCTTTGCACAACAACCCACCCTTTGGAGTACTACTATACTCTCATTATATGTAATTTATGAGGTGATCAATACAGTATGCTACAATTTTCTGGTAAAAAATATGCATGCTGAAATGTTTGAGAAAAGTCTACTGATGTTTGTAATTGACTGTGAAATGCTTAAACATGAGAAAGATCGATGTATGGATAGAGGTACAGATGGATGGATAGATATATAAAAAGTAAGTTTAGTAAAATATTAATGGTAGAATGTAGATGGTAGATATTTTTATGTTCACTGAAATACTTTCAACTTTGCTGTATGTTTGAAAACAGTCATAATTTAATCTTGGTAAAATTCTTGTGCCCTTTTTGCCTGATTTGAATTGTAAGTGATATCACTTCTCAAATATCTCATTTCAAGAGAGAAAAAAACTGACATTTGTCTTAGAGAATTAGCCCCTGACTTCGACTAACTGATCACAAATATAAGACTTGTATTTATAGAAGGTTAATGTTAATTCTGAAGGAGAAGAAACTTCCTGGTACCCTTTTTTTTTGATCTTCTGACAATGGTGGTTTTGATATTCATGCCAATTGTACAAACACTGAAATTAGTCACCACTTCCTGATACTTTTCAGTATCAGGTGACATAATTTTGGTGACTTCTGAAGGTATTTTTTAGTAGATTTAAATAACAATCCTTTTGGTACCTAGTAGGGATCCCAGGAACCCAGGCAGAAATAGCAATTTGAAGGGCTGGATTACCTCCAGGAAACAACTGGGAATGTGTCTACAAATGATTGGCTCTTTCAAGTTAAGTAATAGAACTGTTCTCTTTGAAACATTGACTGTATTGGGCACTTTATGTGCAAAGCTTCATTCTAGATATTGAGAATTCAAAGATGATTCAGACATTTACTTTGTCTTTTAGTACAGGGGTCCTCAATCCCTAGGCCGAGACTGGTACCAGTCCATGGCCTGTTAGGAACCAAGCTGCACAGCAGGAGGTGAGTGGTGGGTGAGAGAGTGAAACTTCATCTTTATTTGCAGTCACTCCTCAGAGCTAGCATCACTGCCTCAGTTCTACCTCAGATTTTCATAGGAGCACCGGTCCCTGGTGCCAAAAAGATTGGGGACCACTGCTTTAGTAGGACCCATATAATGGCCTAACTATGCTGTTTATAACAGGTAGAATATTAATTAGGTCATGTGTGGAAAATATTATGGAAATGCTGAATAAATTAATGACAGGAATCTACATGTAAGACACCACTTTTTCTCTCCATTTTTATCCATATCTCTAGGAATTTCCATCCCTTTGTCCATATCTCATGTTCAAAGGAAGTAAGAATAGCCTTTATATTTGCAACTCTAAACCCAATCAGCTTCTACTATGCTAGTTCTGGGTTTTAATACCAAGGTTGTACCTGGAAATGCATAAGCATAACTCTTTATTATTTGGAGGAGCTTCAGTAACCTAAATCAAACTCTTAAATCATATAAAATAAGGAAATAACCCACTAAGGTAAAATGACTTGCTCAGGTCACAGAGGAACTTCTTTGCCTTTCAAGTAGTTGCATCTTATGAATGACTGACCAAGTCTTTGAAGTTCCAGAGTATAATTAAAATCCATGAATGGACATTTTAAATTGCTCTAACACTTAAATTTCAGATATAAATTGTAGAGCATTATTTTGTTAATTTGATACCCATGATCCAAAGGGGATCAGATCCAAAGTGGTTACTAGTTGATTTATTCATAGGAGGCATTCAATCCAACCAAAACCTATGCATTATAACAAAGCTGGCTAGAATTTCTGAGGTGTGTCTTTCTCATGAACTATCGAACTGAGAAAGTACAAAATCTAAAGCTGATGTAGCCATTTGACTATGTTGAGGGAGAAAGCCAGAATTCAGTCCAAACTGAAAAAGGTAGATGGAAGAGCCGCCAAACACAGATGACACCATCTGAGTCCTAAACTCAGCTGTACCTGAGAGTGGAATCACTCCCTTGCAACCCAAAGACCCATGAAAAGATTTCATCCTAATAGAAGACGCCTTTTATCTCATCATGGCAGGAGCAGGGACTGAAACAAATGAAGAGCTAGAAGCAGCCTGGGGTTTGGGCAAGATGATTCTATGTAATGATTTGGTTCTGTGACTGGGAAATGGAATGAAGACTACACCAATGATAATATACTTGCTCTCTAGTCTCCACCTGGATTGGTGGAGCAGACAGGCAGGAAGCTACTTTTTCTACTAAATTCTTTCTCTTCTAATTTCTTAAATGAGAATCTGAATCCTTTTAGTGCATGCAGTAAAGGTATGTATCAAGATCTTAAGAAGGTATATTGCTTGTTCTTCTTGATATTCAATATATACAAACTGAATGCCTCCTATGGGTCAAGAACTGCCTAAACTCAGATAAAACAGAGATAAATGTACTTTCTATTCTCAAAGAACAGATAGGCCAGTAGTAGTGACTAAAAGCATACACTTTTGGCTTCAAATTCTGGCTTCACCATTTTCTAGCTATTTAACATCTCTATAGTTCAGTTTTCCTACTTTTAAAGCAAGATTTATAATTGACCCTACCTTATAGATTTGTTTTAAGGATTAAATGGGTTATATATAAAGCACTGAGAAGATTGCCTGGCATATAGTAATACTATATACATGGATATACATGAATATAAAATAAATATAAAGGAGAAACTTTTACACCAGAGAACATGTTATGAGAGAGAGAGAGAGAGAGAGAGAGAGAGAGAGAGAGAGAGAGAGAGAGAGAGAGGAGAGAGAAATAACTGATGTTTTTGAATGGTTACTACACTCCAGGCACTGTGGTTGATATTTTATTTACATGATCATTTTGACCTCTTCTATGTGGGTTGATTTTCAAAAGGAAGTTCTACATTCGACTGTAAGTCATGGAAAGTCCTTCTCAAACCACACTTTGAGTATTAAAGGTCATTACCAATGTCTGGGGGAAGGCAGGATCCCAGACACAGTGAAAGTGGAGCCTGGCTTTTCCTAATACTTTCACTTGTATTAAAAATAACAACTGTGAACTTATTAAACTCTTCTTGACTTTCCTTGTAATTTCGTCTCATAACTGTAGTGCCTGCAGAACCTTTCATGAATTAGTGGAGTTTATTATGATAAAACTCACCTACTCATCCTGGCCATGAAACAGTGTTTGAGTTTTTCTTTGGCACCTTGTGCCATCTCTGTCTCAATGTCATGGTTACATTTAATGAGCAACCAGAGATCATTTTCCTTGACACCCGCCTACCAAGAGAACATACCTATTAAATACTCCATCTCCCTGCTGCTTTCAGGACATTTTTGCTGTTTGGAAAGGTATTGCCTTTCATGTCCATGCACTGTGAGGTAGAAGCTGAGCCTGGCTGGCCTTCCAAGAGCTGATTCCAAAGTTATTATCTGGTGCCCTGAGGCAAGAGCGGCTCACAGCCCCTGATGGCAGCACCTGCACTGGGTCTCAAGGATGCTGTAATTGGCTTTCTTGCCTCTGCTTCTGCCTTAATGAGGATATGCCATGTTGGGCTTCACCCACCTACCACTTTTCAGTGGGGCAGGCTCTCACTACTCCATGTAAAGTTGATCAAATAGAAGCCTCCGCAGCTTAGCAGAGGAGTTTTGAATAGAACAGGTCCATTGGAGGCTGGGGCAGGTCTCCCACATGCGAATAGTAGCAGCTGCTAGGTCAACGGGGGCTCATAAACACAGGGACCAGGGTGCTTTGCCCTCAATGTCAACTTTAGTCTCTCTTGTTCTTCTGCTTAGTAAGACTTGAGTTCTTGGATTATTTATTTGCATGGCTTTCACCATACATTTTACTCTGTGCATCAATCGAGTCCTTGTCTGATACTGCCACAAAACTTATGGACCTACTGTTTTAACAATAGCTAACATTTATTTAGTGCTTACTATGTGTCAAACATGAATCTGAGAGTTTTACTGTTCATAGCAACCCTATGCAGTATGTATTCTCATTATCCCCATTTGCAGATGAGATAATTTCTGAATCACATAGTTAACAGGTGATGAACCTAAGCCTCAAATTTAGGTAGTCTGCTTTCAGTACCAGTAAGCTTAACCACAATGCCTCAAGATGAAGTCTGAGGAATGCTGCTTTTTCAACCCCTGCATCTAGTCCATGTAAGATGCACAGCATTTCTTCCCTAACCACATTCTCTTCTCTGACTTCCCTAGAATAACACGAAAACTGCCTTCTTCAGCTGCAGCTGATTGTGCCAGGAATGTATACTTAACCCAAGATATCCCAATCCAATTCTCTCTGTCAAGCATTTGGAATTAAGAAAAAGACATTGAATTAATCAGACATATCCACCTTGGAGTTCTAATATCACATGAAGATGAGGTTTTGGTCCAAAATAGCTACAAAAAAATAGAGGATTCTGAACTCACCTCCTCCCATGAACATTCCAAATCTATAGCTAGCTACACATAGAACAATTTTCTCTGACAAAACAAAAAACAAAAACAAAACTGAAAACTGAGTGACTCCTACACATCCAGCAAATGAGTGAAGGCCAACATCCAAGTGGGCGGGAGAGGCTGGGACAACACAATCTGACATAAACCCCACCCTTGCATGGTGACTAACAGTTTGGAGGGAACTCAAAACCCAGAGCTACTCTTGAGGAGTGAAGGCTTTGAACACAACATTGGGCTTTCCCCATTTTTAAGACTTGCACCTGTGAGATGAGCCCCCAAACATCTAGCTTTGAAAACCAACAGGGCTCACGTCCATGAGACCCACAAAGGGTATACTCATCTGAGAAACACACTTAAAGGGCTAACGCATTAGGACTCACCTGCCCCAGGTTCCAGCGTAAGCTCTGAGTCCAGCAGAAGCGACGAATGAGGGGCTGCCAGACTTTGTATGAGAGAAGCTCCCTTACTCGTCTTGGAGTGTTGGCCTGAGTGGCATCTGATTTGACTGCTGCGCTGTACTTCCGGAGAGACGCTGGCGGGCGCCATTTTCCGTCTCTCTTCGGCTGCTGCTCTGGAGTGCGGTAGCTCCAGGAAGGGAGGTTTTAGACATGACAGGTGCCTTGGGTTTTGTGGCTGCCACCAGGGGACGCCTCTACATCGCCTGGCTCTGGTGGCCATTGGGGCTTATGCTTACGCGTCCCACAGAACAACAACAGAAAGAATTCTTCAATGGCCATCACCCCGAGGGCACAGCGAGAAGCAAGAGACCAGGAGCAACTTCTTTCTGTGAAAAAGGCCTGTAAACTTATCGCAGCTGCAGCCTGAGAAGCAGATTTCTAATTCAACACATCTGAGGGGTGACTTTGAACGCTTCCAGAGACCTCGGAAGGCAGGCGCCATCTTGGTGCTCCCTCCGCCGCTCCAGGGCCTGCACTTTGGAGCCCCACAGGACTGTAACAGTCGTAGAGCTGGTTCTTGGCAGGCGTCCACCTCCAGGTCAGTGCACAGACAGCAGATTGAATCATGCCCTAGTCTTTTTGTGAAAAAGGCCCATTTGCTCGTCCTGGAGCTTCAGCCTGAGGGGCAGGCTTCCGGTTTGGGGCACATCTAGGTGCCTAGAACATGCTCAAGAAACGTAAGACAAAGGACGCCATCTTTACGCTCTGCTTTTGCTGCACTCCCAACTTCCCCTGTTTCCCAGAAAGGAGCTTGTGCAGTCATCTGGAGACCGAGACACCTCTAGATTGCCTGGCACTGGTGGCCAGCAGGACTTACACTTGTACTACAGGACTGGATATGTTTGCATACTTTAAAACCTGCTGCCTGAGGGTCTGGCTTCCAATCAGCCTGAATTTAGATGCTGACTGAGATCCCGTTGGTTACTGACAGGTTTGGCGCAACCTCAACTACTGCGAGCTATTAAAAATAGAACAGCCTGCTTGGACAATCACAAAGATTCAAGAGACAACCGAGAGTCAGGGCAGGGTTGAGTGATAAGCTTCATCTCCTATACGAGGCCATTTTTTTCAAGATTGGCAGTTTCGTTTGATACAAGGAGATCAACACAGGGTCAAGCAAAATGAAGGAACAAAGGAATGTATTCCAAATGAAAGATCACATGGAGATGGGACTGGAGTCAGCATCTTTGTATTTCAAAACCACCAGCAAAACGCATTTTTGAGGTGAGGTATCAAACTACATAAATAACAGTTCAGTAGCAAGTTACACAAAGATAGGAAAAAAAAAAAGAGATCGAAACCCCATTTTTATCAGCAAGATAATGAGCATTCTTATTTTTAGAATAGAGAAGAAATTGTTCTACAGAGATGAGAATGATGCAGGTGTGCAGTGATATGTAAAGACTATAAAATCCTAGATAATCTCCAAGATAAACTTCCGTTCTCGTGTGAGACCCAGCTATACTTGCTACTTTTTGCCACGTGGTTTTCTAAGGTTCTTCTGTAGACTTTCAAAAGTCACCTCTTATGAAACCAGCTGAAATGACTTCTGTTCCTTACAGCTACATGATGACTGACTGAGATACCCAGGATAGAATTTGGTAAGTAGTTTTATTTAGTTCAACTATTCTATGTTAAAGTTACTCTTCAAGAATGAGAAATATAATTATGCTATATTTACTTGATTTTTAGTGGCATATTATGTTTTCATATTGACTTTCATCTTTCAGCATATTTATAGGACCTTGGTTATTTTTGGTAACCCACACTGGTTATTTACCTTATTACGAGTGCCATCTCTTCTCAGATTTTAGCTGGGGAGTCACCATCTTCATTTTAATCCATTAGGTTTGGAAAGGCTGAATGCCCAGTTCAAAGGGCAAAGCTCACTGGGGAATCACACAGCGCTATCCATGGGGGTGTGTTGAGGAACAAACAGGTGGCCTAAGTCAGTTCTATCTACATGAAAAAGCGAAAGTGTAAGGAATATTGGGATAAAAATAGTCATACTTCTGGCTGATAAAAATGAATCAGCAGGGAAGTAGCCCTGGGTTTTTAAAAGATACTTTTTCTCCTCTCAAGTGCAAAGTATATCTAAGAAAATCATTCTAGAAGGGAGGCATACCAGCCATACCTGAAGCTGTATTTTTTTCCCCTGGATTATTCAGTTATTTAAGCTAAATTTTTTTCTTTTTCTTTTTTATATCATTTAACTTGGAGGAATTTTCACAGAGAAAAGAAAGATGTAGAGTAATGTATGATCTCTTTATCATAGCACAACCCATGCCAAGAAACTGATGCAGGACAGGGCAAATTTCCGTGAGTGGGAGGAGACCAAGCCCTGTACGGAGAGAAGAAGAGGGTCTTTTGGCGGAGAGTGTAGAAAGAATTCAACACACACGCCAAAGTTAGAGTCAAAAGGAATGTTTATTGGAGTAGGGGTAACACTCCATAGACAGTGTGGTCTCCTCTCAGAGACAGAGGGCCTAAGAGACTCAGAGGGACAGAAACAATAGAGACGAGGACATTGAGAAAGACAGAGTAAAGACACTGAGAGGGACCCAGAGCGTTTGGGGAATTCAGTTTATATGTTGTTCTTTAGTTCAACATATAAACTGTGAATTACAGTTTAAAGACTTTATCCATTTCCTTTGATATGGACATAACAGTGAGGAAGGGGAAGAGTATGTAGCAGTGAAAAGGTAAGAATATGTAGCATGAAAGGCTGGCTGGCAATTCTCAGCCTTTAATCCATAGGTTCCCCATGGTTTTAACCACAGGGAATGAATGATTTTATTTTGTGTAGGGCAGCCACTTAAAGACTGTTTTTCCTGTTTCCCCTTTCACAGATGTGGAAAATGGGTTGTTAGCAATCCCAGCAGAAATCTTTTGTTCTACAGGTGGCCTGTGGCCTGGCTGCAGAGCTGATCAGCATATTGCAGTCTTTTAATGTAGCTTGATTTAACACTTTAATTCTCTGGCCTCCTCTCTACATTAAAACAACGTCTCTCTCCCTCTCTCTTATCTATCTAATCATGAAAAGCCGTATATCACATTTTTTTAAACATTGGTTGTTTAGGGGTATGTGTTGCTGCAGGTGGAGTTAGAGCAAAAGGAGGAAAGGTGGGGATAGTTATGATGAATCATCCTGTGATGATATCTGATTTATGCAAAACCATTTGTAATTGCATGTAGATGTGATTATATGAACAATGAAATATTGATTGTGATTGTCCCAGGGCCACGAGATTTTAGCCAATTTTCATTTCTCTATACTTCAATGTATTTTAGTATTTTTTTTTTAATAAGAGGATATCATACTTGAAAGAAACATCTATACATGGGAAAATAGGCAATGTATTATTGTTCAACATTTTCTAATTTTTAATCAACTAACCATTAATTCTTCAATTTATTAATAGCTGCTTTAGTAACACAACTTTAACAATGCTTTACAATGATTCTTTGGAGAACATATTGGTCAAACACTGGGTTAAATGAAGTTGAATACATTTCTTTACAGACTATATATAATGTAGATATATACTGTAAATCTCCAAGAGAAGGACTGAGTATTTAGCTGTTCACAAATTTATTGCCACATGGAATATCCAATGGCAGTTGTGTGATATAGAATACATTTTGGGAAATAAAAAATAAAACGACAAAAAAGGGTGGATATACTAAGTTTTTAATGTCATGTATCCTAGAGTCACATCCAAGACAAATGAATTTCTTGATGTTCACTTGTCACTTGCCTTCTCTTGTTTCATGGATCTCATAGACCTCCTTCCCAGGGTCATTGTGAGAGTCAACTGCAACATATACACTGGCATATTTTAAAAAGCCTGTGGATTTGCAATATATATATATGTGGATACATATACATATATTTTTAGGGGGGAAGTATAGCCAAAAACTTACAGAATAAGAGATTTAAATGCATTTTGTATTATTTTGTGGCTACCATGCCATGCCACCAAACACACACATACACAAACAAGATACAAACAAATATATTGAAATTTTCTTTGTTCTATTTTGAAAGAACAGCCTTTGCATTTTTTTTAAATGTGGGGCATAAAGCATAATTTATTTTTACTGGGACTGAAAAAATGAAATCCCTTAAAGAAGCACTCAACTTTCTGAATTAGTGGGGAAAAAGAAAGTGGCAAGAAAAATTGTTTTGCTTATTTAATTTGGTGATACCAAACAGACACTTACATTGGTTTAGGTAAAAAAGGAGGAAATTATTATAAGGACCTTTGACTGACTGCTCTACTAAACCAAGGCAAGAAGTGCAGTTGGTCTTGAAGGCAGGAAATGGAACTGGGAACGCTGGAAACAAAGGCACAAAAGCCTGGCCCTCTCTCAGATTCCCTGCACATTATCTTCTTTCAATCCTCTTCATTCTTCTCTCTCTGGAGAGTTTCCTTTGCTTTCTTATGCACAAGGCAGCTGAGGGCTGTTCCACAGTACTGGAGTCTGATTTACTGTAATTTAGGTGACCAAGAAAGACACTTAACTGTGTCAGCTCCAATTAGAATTTTCCAAAGGAGTGATTTTTATTGGTTCAGTTCAGGTCAGTGTCTACTAGACCTGATACAGTTAGCCATAGCATGTGGCATCAAACAGAGAACATTTAGCTACTATCTGTGCCCACCCATGTGGCTGGGGTTGGTGAAGAGCTCAGAGAGTGTGTTTGTGTCCTAGGCACCCACCCCAACAGGCATCCTACAGTTAGCCAGTACTCTCCCTAATCCTGATCTCCTTCTTCTTTCTCCCTCATCTGAGAGTACATGTTTGTTGGTTTGTCTGCTTCTAAACCTATGATGTTTTATCAGGATAGGGGCAGGGCTGTGGTAGCAATCTTGATCCTCTCCCCCTAATTCAGATTTGTCTAAATATTAGTAGAAAATAGTAGTGGGAGAGAAGCAGTGACCAACTAATTAAAAGTGGGGAATAATTCAACGTCCAGCTTCTTTTGGTTTTGAATGCATTTATTTTACTTATCTTGACAGAAGTGTTGATTGACAGCCTGTACCACTAAAATTAATTTGTAATTGTTAACCTTCAAACCAGGCACTTAATACCATAGATATTTGTAGTAAAAGAAATATAGAGTTGTGAATTGTGATCAGGGATTTGTTATGGAAATTGGAAAGAAATAACTGATAATGCATACTTATTGAAATAAATATACATTTACTGAGTGCTTAATATATGGTGCTAAATGCCTTACATGCATTGTCACATTTGCACAATTATGAGGTAAGTGTCATTTTTATTCCCATTTTATAGATAATGAAACTGAGGTTGAGATGTTCATTAACTTACCCAAGAGCACACATCCAGTTCTTAGTGGATTGGAACCTAGATTGGTCCAGGTCTAGCTAGGTCTGAGCCCATATAATAGAGGGAAAATTAGAAGCTAACTGCTGTGAATAGTGACCTGAGACTCTACAAAATGAGAGATTGTATTGGAACTCAAATGAACACAGTACTTGTCAAAAATTTATATGATGCCCCTAGACATTGTTGCTGACCCAGCTTCTGCAGAGACTAAGCTTTGGTAGCCATACACTTACAGCCTAAGCTCTGCTGTTCAGAAAGCTGACAATTCATTTCCCTCGTCTTTACCAAGTGGGCTGGGGAAAAATAAAACAAACTAACTCCCCCCGCCACCTGCCTCACGCACACGCACTATAATTTTCCCAGAGAAACTTTAGTCTTAGATGACCCTAATTCAGAATCAAATAATAGTGTAAAATAAAGACAGGAAGAAACAATGCCCAACTTAACAGTTCTATAATACGACTTAACTATTTTGACTTGGAAATAAAACCAGATTCATTTCAAGAGGGTAAAGTCTAATGAGGTAAAGCTCTGAGATGTTACAGGCAACATTCCTAAAGAAGTATTAACATCAGAACATTAAAATCTTGTGTTTCTTTTTTTTTTAGTACAATCTTAAAGCAGTTATTCTGAAAGTGAATCACTTTAAGAACTTTGTTCCATATAAATAATTGGTCTGTTACTTCAGTTCACAGTGAATAACATAAAATAAAGCTTTTAAAACTTCAGAAGTAGCAGTATATTCAAATTATACATTTCATAGCCTATGGTATTTAGGAGACTAAATCACATGAATCATTATTTGTATTTAACTCTAACTCATCTGCTACAAAGTCAGAAATTCAAATTCTGTTAAGATGGATGTTCAATTACATATTTAAATAACTTTTAAAGTCACTATTTGCTTTTTTGATGAAATTATTAGTGTTTTAAATTAAAGGCACTTCGAAACATTTGACAATCATAAAAAAAA
>NW_011888991.1:1648647-1650867 GCF_000151845.1 Pteropus vampyrus | reverse complement strand
TGCATTTCCCCAAAGGCTAGTGCTGTTGAGCATCTTTTCATATATTTGTTGTCCATTTGTATGTCCTCTAGGGAGAAGTATCTGTTCAGGTCCTCTGCCCATTTTTTGATTGGATCGTTTGTTTTTTTGTTGTTATTGCGTTGTATGAGTTCTTTGTATATTTTGGGATTTAGGCCCTTATCAGGCATTGCTTGCAAATATGTTTTCCCATTCAGATGGTTGTCTCTTTACCTTGTTGATGATTTCTTTTGCTGAGCAGAAGCTCTTTAGTTTGATGTAGTCCCATTCATTTATTTTTGGTTTTACTTCTCTTGCCTTTGAGGTCAACTTCATTAAATCCTCTTTAAGTCCAAAGTACTTGAGTTTAGTTCCTATGTTTTCTTCTATGCATTTTATTGTTTCAGGTCTTATATTCAGGTCTTTAATCCATTTCGAGTTAATTTTTGTGTGTGGTGATAGACAACAGTCTAGTTTCATTCTTTTGCAGGTGGCTTTCC
The DNA here is from genome assembly GCF_000151845.1 of Pteropus vampyrus. Classification (NCBI taxonomy): domain Eukaryota; kingdom Metazoa; phylum Chordata; class Mammalia; order Chiroptera; family Pteropodidae; genus Pteropus; species Pteropus vampyrus. The sequence goes on along the minus strand of NW_011888991.1, from coordinate 1,650,370 downwards.
AGTTTTCCCAGCATCATTTATTGAAGAGGCTTTCCTTTCTCCACTGTATGTTTTTGGTGCTTTTGTCGAAAATTATTTGCCCATATAAATGAAGGTTTACTTCTGGACTCTCGATTCTGTTCCACTGGTTCGTATGTCCCTTTTTCTGCCAATATCATGCTGTTTTGATTACTGTTGCTTTGTAGTATAATTTGAAGTCGGGCAGAGTGATGCCTCCAGCCTTGTTCTTTTTTTTTCAGGATGGCTTTGGCAATTCAGGGTCTTTTGTGCTTCTATCAAATCTGGTGATTTTTTTGTTCTATTTCTTTAAAAAATGCTGATGTGATTCTGATGGGAATTGCATTAAATCTGTATAATGCTTTAGGTAATAAGGTCGTTTTAACTATGTTCATTCTTCTAATCTAATAACATGGAATATCTTTCTATTTCTTTGTATCTTCTTCGATTGTTTTTAATAGGTTATTGTAGTCTTCATTTTATAGGTCCTTCACATGTTTTGTTAGATTTATTCCTAGGTATTTTATTCTTTTTGTTGCAATTGCAGAAGGAATTGTTTTTTCTACTTCTTTTTCTCACACTTCCTTATCAGAGTATAGGAATGCTATGGATTTTTGAACAGTGATTTTTTAATCTAGAAACTGTACTGTATTTGCTTATTGTTTCTGGTAGTGTTCTTGTGGAGTCTTTAGGGTTTTCTATATAGAGAATCATGTCATCTGCAAATAGTGACAGTTTGACTTTTTTGTTTCCTATTTGGATACCTTTTATCTCTTTCTCTTGCTTGATTGCACTTGCTAGGATCTCCAATGTTATATTAAATAACAGTGGTCATAGTGGACAGCTTTGCCTTGTTCCTGATCTTAGAGGGAAGGTTTTTAGTTTTTCACCATTAAGTATAATGTTGGCTGAGGGTTTGTCATATATGGCCTTTCTTATGTTAAGGTGCTTTCCTTTTCTATTGAATTTGTTATGTGTTTTGATCATAAATGGATGCTGTACCTTGTCGAAGTCTTCTTCTACATCTATTGATATCAGATAATTTTTTAAAAATTTGTTTATGTGGTGTATCACATTAATCGATTTGTATATGTTGAATTATCCCTGTTCCTCTGCAATGAAGCCCATTTGATTGTGGTGTATAATCTTTTTAATATGTTGCTGTTTTCGGTTCATTAGTATCTTAGTTAGGATTTTTGCATCTGTGTTCATGAGAGCTATTGGTCTGTAGTTTTCTTTTTTGTGTTATCTTTACCAGGTTTTGGTATCAGGGTAATATTGACCTCATGAAATGAATTGGGAAATATTGCCTCCTCTTCAATTTTTTTGGAAGAATTTGAGGAGAATAGGTATTAAATCTTTGAATGTTTGGTAGAATTCACTGGTAAAGCCATCTGGTCCTGGACTTTTACTTTTTGGGAGGTTTTTGATGATTGTTTCAATTTCTATACTGTTGAATGGTCTATCTAGAATTTCCAGTTCTTTTTGATTCAGTCTTGGAAGTTTGTATTTTTCTAAGTACTGGTCCATTTCTTCTAGGTTATGAAATTTGGTGTTATAAATTTTTCATAGTATTCTTGTATAATCCTTTCTATTTCAGCAGTGTCTGTCATAATTTCTCCTCTTACATCCCTGATTTTTTTTGGTGTCCTTTCTCTTTTTTTCTTTAGAGAGTCTAGCCAGGGGTTTGTCAATTTTATTAACCTTTTTATAGAGCCAGCTCTTG
>NW_011888991.1:1646495-1648597 GCF_000151845.1 Pteropus vampyrus | reverse complement strand
TAGTGGACAGCTTTGCCTTGTTCCTGATCTTAGAGGGAAGGTTTTTAGTTTTTCACCATTAAGTATAATGTTGGCTGAGGGTTTGTCATATATGGCCTTTCTTATGTTAAGGTGCTTTCCTTTTCTATTGAATTTGTTATGTGTTTTGATCATAAATGGATGCTGTACCTTGTCGAAGTCTTCTTCTACACCTATTGATATCAGATAATTTTTTAAAAATTTGTTTATGTGGTGTATCACATTAATCGATTTGTATATGTTGAATTATCCTTGTGCCTCTGCAATGAAGCCCATTTGATTGTGGTGTATAATCTTTTTAATATGTTGCTGTTTTCGGTTCATTAGTATCTTAGTTAGGATTTTTGCATCTGTGTTCATGAGAGCTATTGGTCTGTAGTTTTCTTTTTTGTGTTATCTTTACCAGGTTTTGGTATCAGGGTAATATTGACCTCATGAAATGAATTGGGAAATATTGCCTCCTCTTCAATTTTTTTGGAAGAATTTGAGGAGAATAGGTATTAAATCTTTGAATGTTTGGTAGAATTCACTGGTAAAGCCATCTGGTCCTGGACTTTTACTTTTTGGGAGGTTTTTGATGATTGTTTCAATTTCTATACTGTTGAATGGTCTATCTAGAATTTCCAGTTCTTTTTGATTCAGTCTTGGAAGTTTGTATTTTTCTAAGTACTGGTCCATTTCTTCTAGGTTATGAAATTTGGTGTTATAAATTTTTCATAGTATTCTTGTATAATCCTTTCTATTTCAGCAGTGTCTGTCATAATTTCTCCTCTTACATCCCTGATTTTTTTTGGTGTCCTTTCTCTTTTTTTCTTTAGAGAGTCTAGCCAGGGGTTTGTCAATTTTATTAACCTTTTTATAGAGCCAGCTCTTGGTTACATTTATTTTTTTCTATTTATTTATTTATTTATTTTTTATTTTCAATTTCATTTATTTCTGCTCAGATTGATGATTTCTTTCCTTCTGCTGACTAGGCTTCATTTGTTCTTCCTTTTCTAGTTTTTTTTTTTTTTTTTTTAAGATGAAGTGTTAGATTGTTTATTTGGGTTCATTCTTGTTTTTGGAGATAGTCCTGTAATGACACAAACTTTCCTCTTATGACCGCTTTTGCCATCTCTCAAAAGTTTTGATAAGTTGTATTACCATAAACATTTGTTTCTATGTATCTTTTGATCTCTCTTTTTATTTCTTCTCTGACCCAGTTTTTCTTCAGTAGCATGTTTTTTAATCTCCATGTATTTATGGTTCTTCCTGCTTTCTTTTTACAGTTGATCTCCAGTTTCAAAGCATTGTGATCAGAGAATATTGTTGATATGATTTCAACCCTCTTGTATTTGTCGAGGCTATCTTTGTGTCCCAGTATGTGGTCAGTCCTTGACAATGTTCCATGTGCACTAGGAAAGAATGTATAAGCAGCTGTTTTGGGATGGAAGGCTCTGTAAATGTCAATTATGTCCCTTTTGTCTAATGTATCATTTAAGGATGTTATTTCCTCATTGATTTTCTGTTTGGATAATCTGTCTATATCTGACAGTGAGTATTTGGGTCCCCTACTGTGATAGTGTTTTGGTCTGTTTCTCCCTCTAGTTCTGTTAGTAATTACTTTGTATATTTCGGGGCTCCCTGAGTGAGAGAATAGATATTAATAAGTGTTGCTTCTTGGTGCATAATTCCCTTTTTCATTATGAAATGTCCCTCAGTATCTTTCTTTACCTTTTTTATTTTGAAGTCTATTTTGTTTGATATTAGTAACGCTACTCCTGCTTTTCTCTGAATGCCGTTTGCTTGAAAGATCATTTTCCACTCTTTCACTTTGAGTCTATATTTGTCTTTGAAATTGAGATGTGTCTCCTGGAGGCAGCATATGGTTGGGTTTTGTTTTGTGGTTCATTCTGCAACTCTGTGCCTTTTTATTGGTGAGTTCAGTTCATTTACATTTAGGGTGATTATTGAAATATGAGATCTTCTTATAGCCATTTTATCTTTTACTTTCTGGTAGCTCAGTGCTTCCTTATACTTGTATAGCTGTCTTCTTTATTTTGATTGTCTTTTGTGAGTTTTCCCCCTGGTCCTTCTTGTTTTAT
>NW_011888991.1:1644903-1646445 GCF_000151845.1 Pteropus vampyrus | reverse complement strand
TTCACCAACCTGGAAGCTCTCTGAACACTTTCCTTTGGGGTTTTATGGAGGCTTCATTAGAAGGGCATGATTGATTAAATCTTTGAACATTGGTAATAGAACTCAATCTTCAGCCCCCCACCCCTTGCCCCTCTCCAAAGGTCAGAGGTCAGAGGGTGGGATTGAAAATTCCAGCTTTTTTTTTCTATCTATCTATCATCTATTTATTTTATGGTGACATTGGTTAGCAAAATCCAGTGTTTCAGCTGTACACTCTAACAGTAAGGCATATATATATTTACACTGTATGTTTACCTCCCATAGTTAGAGTTCTTTCTGTTACCACATATTTGACCGCCTTGACCCTGTCTACCTCCCCACTCCCATCTCTTCCCTACCCTACCCTTTGGTAACCACTAGTCTATTGTCCATGTCCATAAGGCTCTGTTTGTTTGACCTATTCATTTGTTGCTTTTATTTTTCTTATTTTTTTTTAAACATTTTACTTTTCTTACTTTTTCCCCCTGCTGCCAATCCCCTCCCCACTGGTAACCACTAGTCCATTGTCCACGTCCACGAGTCCCTGTTTGTTTGTCCTCTTCATTTGTTGCTTTTAGGTTTATATCGCACATATAAATGATATGTGATTTTCAGCCTTTTCTGTCTGGTTTATTTCACTTAGTATGATTATTTTAAGGTCCATCCATGTTGTTGCAAATGGCAATATTTCATCTCTTCTTATGGCTGAGTAATATTCCATTGTATATATTATACAGCTTCTCTAGCCCGTCATCTACTGAAAGACACTGGTTGTTTCATGTCTTGGTCACCATGAGTAATGCTGCAATAAATATCATGGTGCATATTTCTTTACGGAGAAATGTTGTAGAATGTTTTGGATAGATACCCAGAAGAGGGATTGCTTGGTCATATGGTAATTCTCTTCTTAAATTTTGAGGAACCCTCATACTGTTTTCCATAGTGACTGTAGCAATTTACATTCCCACCAGCAGTGTATGAGGGTTCCATTTTCCCTGTAACCTCTCCAACACTTTTAATTGTCCTGTTGCTACTAGCCATTTTATAGGTGTAAGGTGGTATCTTATTGTGGTTTTGATTTGCATTTCCCCAAAGGCTAGTGCTGTTGAGCATCTTTTCATATATTTGTTGTCCATTTGTATGTCCTCTAGGGAGAAGTATCTGTTCAGGTCCTCTGCCCATTTTTTGATTGGATCGTTTGTTTTTTTGTTGTTATTGCGTTGTATGAGTTCTTTGTATATTTTGGGATTTAGGCCCTTATCAGGCATTGCTTGCAAATATGTTTTCCCATTCAGATGGTTGTCTCTTTACCTTGTTGATGATTTTTTTTGCTGAGCAGAAGCTCTTTAGTTTGATGTAGTCCCATTCATTTATTTTTGGTTTTACTTCTCTTGCCTTTGAGGTCAACTTCATTAAATCCTCTTTAAGTCCAAAGTACTTGAGTTTAGTTCCTATGTTTTCTTCTATGCATTTTATTGTTTCAGGTCTTATATTCAGGTCTTTAATCCATTTCGAGTTAATTTT
>NW_011888991.1:1618949-1641155 GCF_000151845.1 Pteropus vampyrus | reverse complement strand
CTATATATGCTTAATGTTCATTACTGTCTTGCTATAGTAAATCTCTTGTTATTTTAAGTTTATAATATGCTGTTCCTAATAAGGGTTGCACTCCTCTGCTTTTATCAGCCTGCTAGTCACCTTACTCTTAATTATGTGGTTTTTTTTTTGTCATTTTATTTTAGGCGAGCTGACCCCTTTCAGTATTTCCTGTAGTGCAGGCCTCATAGTGGAGAATTCTCTCAATTTTTGTATGTTTGGAAAGATCTTTATTTCTTCTTCATATCTAAAGGAGCACTTAGCTGGATACATTATTCTTGGCTGGTAGTTCCTTTCATTTAATAGTTTGAATATTTGATTCCACTTTTTTCTGGCTTGTAAGGTTTATGCTAAGAAGTCTGATGATAACCTAATGGGTTTTTCTCTATATATTACTGTCTTCTTTTCCCTGGCTGCCCTGAGAATTCTGTCTTTGTTGTTGATTTTTGATAATTTTAATATGATGTGTCTTGGTGAAGGCCTTTCTAGGTTGAGATAATTGGGTATTCTGTTGACTTTTTAAATTCTAAGCTCCAGCTCATTTTTTAGATTTGAGAAATTCTCATCAACTATTTGTCTGAAAATGTTTTCTAATCCCTGCTCCTTTTCCTCGCCTTTGATAATGCCCATTATTCTTATTTTCTTTGCCTGATTGTATCAGCTAGTTCTTGATATTCTCTTTCATTATTTTTCATTCTTTGGTTTCTCTCTTTTTCCTTATGATTTATTTCTAGATTTCTGTCTTGGATATCTCTGATCCTTTCCTCCACTTGGTTGACTCTATTTCCCAGGCTTGCTATTTTATTTTTCAGCTCTTGCAGTGTCTTCTTTATCTCCAGAAGGTCTATTTGGTTCTTTCAGTGTTTCATTCTCCTTGCTAAAGAACTCATTCTGCTCATCTAGTTGTTTTTTCAATTCCTGAAATTGTTGATATGATTCATTTTGGATCTCACCAAGTGTTTTCAGAAGTACCATCTTGAATTCTCTGTAAATTAAGTTGCATATTTTTATGTCTGTAAGCTTATTTTCTGGAGATTTTTCTCTTTCTTTCTGAGAGGCTTTGTCACCTTGATTGTTCATGATGTTTAATGGACTATTTCTCCACCTGGGCATTAATGGAAGTGTGTTGTGCTTTTTTTATTTTTCTCCAGAAAGTAGATTTGTAATATAATGGTCCCTAGCCTTTTGCAAAGGTGTTTTTCTTTTGGCTTTCAGTAGGTGGCATCTATGCCTCTTGGATCTCTGCTTTATATAAAGTCTTAATAATGTCTTTTTTTTTTCCTTATCAATATTTAATCACACTCTCTACTCTCAGTCTCAGTTCCTGTCAGTGTTGGCGACAGTTTCGGTAGCATTTACTCAGATTCCCCTGGGGCTCTGCGGTGTTCAGTCTCAGAAGGTATGGCAGGAGGGGCACTCTGGGTTGAGAAATGGGGTCTGCGTCTCAGCCTCGGTTTTGCAACCATTACCAGTATAAAATCAACCATTTTTTCTCTGCCATCTCTGCTTTTCTGCTGTTCCTGTTTCTCTGCCTTTTGCTCTGATGAGTGGGCACTGCTGCCAGCCATGTAGATCTTATAGCACTCCCAGACATGGCTGTTTAGGGAACTCGCTTCACCTTGTCCCCTACCCCTCCTCCTAAAGGGAGCTCTCGTGGTTGCGAGAGGCAGCTTCTTTGTTTCTCCCAGTCCACCGCCCAACACCTGAGGTTTTGACCTGTGGTAGCTCTTATGCATAGAATCACGCTCAGATGTGCTGGTGTGCATTGTGGAAGACTTTGTTGAGTTTTAGATGTTCAGCTAATTGTTGTTTCAAGGGGAGTGATCTAGGGATGTCTCTCACTCCTCCATGTTTAATCCAATCTCTGAGAATTTTTCTGTCTGAGCTTCAGGTTCCTCATTTTAAAAATGGAGTTAATACCACCATCAAGATTGCTGGCTCCTACAAGACGCCCAGCTCTGCCCCACACCTTGCAGACTCTATGTGCCACAAATTCAAATATGAGTTCCAGAGCCCACTTGTTGCTTTTAGGTTTATATCCCGCATATAAGTGATATCATGTGATTATCAACTTTTTCTGTCTGGCTTATTTCACTTAGCATGATTATCTTGAGGTCTATCCATGTTGTCGCAAATGGCAGTATTTCATCTCTTCTTATGGCTGAGTAATATTCCATTGTATATATTACCATAGCTTCTCTGCCCAATCATCTCTCATAGGACACTTTGGTTGCCACTGTGACAACTTTCTAATCAATAGGTTAGCAACCAGCACTCAACCTTAGGTGAGTTCTAAAAGTCACCTCATTAACATAACAAAGACACCTTTGTCGTTCTTTTTACTTGGGAAATTCCAAAGATTTTAGGAGCTCTGTATCAGTATTGGCAATGAAGACCAAATATATTTATTATAAATCACACACACACACACACACACACACACACACACACACACACACACACACACACACACAGAGTTCCTGGACAAAAAAGTATTAACTTTTAAAACCCAGAAATCATTGAATAATTCAAAGCTATGATCAGAGACTAAATATTTATAGACTTCCCAGGAAATGCCATCCTACCCTTTCATAATATACTTTTGACTTAGCCATTTTTAAATGCATAATTCCAAGTTAATTAGAAAGTAGAATTCTCCAGAAACCTGTGGATAGCACGGAAGAGAGTACCTGAGGACTCTGTTCCATGACTGAAATCGAAACATGTCCCAGTAAAAGATGGCTTTATTTTGACAATGTATCCCATGGAGCATCCAAAATCATTCCTCAGTTGTAAATACAGGATTCTCTCACTGAGGCCATAGTGGCTGGCAGAGTGTTGCTATCTCTTTTATAGGTGGCACTACCCTGAAAGCTGGATGAAATATAAGATGATTTTCTATTTTCTTTCAGGAAACCTAAAGGTAAAGAATATCACCTTCTGCCTTCTGTGTACTGAGGTTTTTTTCAGCTATGTCTGAACTTGGAAATTGCTATTTTTTATTTCCCTGTAAGTAAAACCTTCTAAGACACTGGTTACTGCTTTGGTGAAAAGCATTACCTAAGAGACCCTCTGTTTTCAAGTATGAAGAGTAAGACACAGCCTATATTTATTCTCTAGAAAGCTTCTGACTACCTTACATTATTATATTAACATATTAGTTGGTAACTGAACAATGAGATCACTTCTTTGCTGAGGTCAGTTTAACAAATGCCTCCAGCTCTGTCTTTTTCTAGTACCTGCCCCCCATCTGCACCCCTTCTACACACACACACACACACACACACACACACACACACACACACACACACACTTCTCTGGAATTTCTTTAGTATCTGTGATTCTTACTGAGAAACTACTACCAAATGCAGTCAAAACCTAAGTAAGATAATCAGGAAAAAGAATGAGTCAGAATTAGAGAATGAGTCCAGTAGTAAAGTAAAATTTGTCTTCAAGTTTCTTTTTGAATGCTGAGCATTTCCAATAGAAAATCTAACATCAAGGAGATTGGTTTATTTATTGTATGAAATGCTAACTGTGCATGGTTCTCTTAGTTTTGTAGGAAGACATAGAAACTAAAAAGACACAATTAATAATGCAACTAATAAGCATTGCTTTAAGTGTTACGAAAGGATTAGTCTCACACTTTTGACACTTTTAGAAAGCAGTCATCTAATTAAATCTTTGTTAATGTTGCATCTTACAAGAAAAATTCTCCTTTCAAAACATGTTTTAGCAGTGAAAGTGTAAGCAATTTTACTTCCCTTCTCCTTTCCCAAGCCAACAAGTATCTGTCTATAGCTAAGACATCATCAACAACATGAACCTTTCCCACTGTGACCCATAGGAATAACACATTTTCTTCTGAGTATTTGCATAGAAGTTGTTTCAATTGAAGGTAGAAGCCCTGAAAGAAACAAAGGAATGCTATAGATAATAATAATAATAATAATAATAATAATAATAATAATAATATAAACACATTTATTAAATACTATTTGTCAGGCACTTGTAAAGCTATGACTCTTGTAGTTGCAAGTAAGAGGAATAAAACAAGAAATTTTCAGGTTCACATAATTGAAAATTCATGGACAGAATTGGTATCAGAGACCACTGGACCAAGGGCTCAAGTCCATCTCAGGCTCTGTTGAGGACGGTAGGGTGGAAGGCTAGATTGGCTGTGGCAGCTCAAGCTTCACGTCTTTGATTTGAATCTAGTGTCAAATGCCACTTTCCTACAATTAGAGAAAAAAGTAGAGGTTAGCCATGATGGCCTCTTCACCTAGGTTTGATCATTGATCTCCAAAGCAAGTAGAGACTGGTAGTGTTAACCTAAAAATAATAAGCCAAAGTGATGGGCAACAATAATTTGTTTGAAATCACAAAGAATAGCTATTCTGGAAGCTCTGATTCAGGCAGAAAACCAAATAGTGTTCTGATTAGAAGGTAAAGCAAAGGGTTTTTATGAGAAAGAGAAGGTAAATAATCATAAGAATAGAAGGAAGAAATTTCTATAGTTGTAAATAAGCTTTAGCTATATATACATGGTAGTGCTAATTCTAAAGAATGTCTTTAATATTCAATTTGGTAGTCAGGATGTCTGCCCTTCTGTTAGCTTTGCAAACAGTTTTTTGAAGTGAAATATTGGCTTGGTCCAGTCAAAAGGTTATTTTGCCCAGTTCAAATATTCCAAAAGTTTGAGGAGGAATAAGATGTACAAGGGAGTTCCTCTGGAATGGCTCTTCAAGCTCTATTTTAAAATGGCTCCACTTATTTCAACTTTTCACAGTAGAATGAGATAATTAGTTTGTACCTAGTTGTCATGCTTCATTCCTGGAAGAAGTCATTTGGAGCTACCTGAAACTTATGCACTAGGAATGAGGAATGGGTATTTCTCCAAAGTATAATCTGGGATTTAATAGTAGAAATCTATTAAATAGATGTTGGATAACCCCAAATCAACAGATATCTACTTAAGTGTTTCTTATATATTTAATAAACACTAATTCTTACAAAAATCCTACAAAAGTGTTTGCACTGCTATTCCCATTTTACAGATAAGATAGCAGAAATAAAGAAATTAAGGTCACATATCAGGTTTGTGGTAGAGCTGGCTTTAAACTCAGGGCTGTCTTCAGAGCCTGAGCCTTCACCTCTTTGCTACATGCATCACTGAAGGAATTGCACACCCCTGAGTGTAATGGGAACAGAGAAGCTGTGGCATCTTCAGAACATTTTTGGCAAGTGTCTGAATCAGCTGCTGGAGAGCAGGGTTTGCAGACTCAGAAAGAGCAAGTTCAGATTTAGTGCATTGAGTTTGAGTTTGAGTGAAGTTAAAATTAAAACTAAACATTAATTTGATTGAGGAATTAATGACTCCATGCAATGTCTGCCTCCTAAGGACAAGGCCATGGAGTCCAGAAATATGGGTGACTTGTGGATTTGTCTTACACCCACCAGCCTAAAAACAGGAGTATGAAACTCAGAGTGTTTGCAATCTATGCCAATGTTTACAACCTTAGTAACACTGTAGCCTCTAACCCAAAGTGAAGAATGTCTGCCATATGGATTCACAAGGACCTTTTGGAAATTTTTAGGACTAGTTAGAAATATTGTTAAAAATCTTAATGAAAACCAGGGCAGAGCACTAAATCAGAAAATTTCTAAAAGGTGGCAGCTGAGAACCTAAACCATCCACACACTCAGCTTGGACACTGGGAAACAAACCCATACCCATTCATCTACATTGACAACCCTTTGCTATTCCTCTGCCTTCATTAGCATACTTTGACTTTCCACAACTGTCAAATCCATGCAAATGGTTTGAGGGTTCATTACAGAAACTTCCCCAAAAAACCTATCAGCTCTTGGATAGATTGTGTGTACCCTAGGGTTCTTTGAATTTCTCACCTGAAAATACTCATAGTATTCAAAATACTTGCCTTTTGTCAAGATTAATGGACAGAACCTCATTTAAGTTGGAGTTGGGAGGCCTGTAGCGGAGGCTCATATCCCCTCAGAGCCCAACAGGAAGAACTCTTTGTTTATAATAGCTTCTCTCAACTTGGTGTATAATAACGGTTTCCTCTCCTTTGTTTCTGGGAACTTGCACAGTAGTTTGCCATTAGGCCACCTGTTGTGAATTCCAATTCTTTGTTCCTGGATAAACATATTTGGCTGGAGAAATATCTGGATGTTTATTCTATTCTTAAACTGTTGTATGAGGATGGTTACTTAATTCTAATCAAGTTTCTGTACTGAAAGCCCCACCATAAATCAAACTTTCAATTCCCAGTGAATTCTGACATTACAATCCTCCCCCCAATCCGAGGAATTCAAAACTGTGCAAGGTGGATTTCTCCTTTACTATAATATGCAATAAATTCAGCTTTGCCTTATCAACAGGTTATATTGGTGATATTTAGGGACACATCTTTTGACATAATCTGTGACAGTGGTTATCAATCTAGGAGGACTAAATTTGTCTCAGAAGACAATTGGCAATGTCTGGAGACTGACAGGAGGGTAGGAGGGTGTTTGCTGTTGGTATCTAATGGGTAGAGGCTGGGGATGCTGCTCAACATCCTGCAATGCACAGGAAAGGCCTACACAACACAGACTTATTCTGCCCCAAATGTCAATAGTGCTAAGGATGAGCAATTCTGGTCTATAATAATTCATGGCACTTCTGCCTATTCTAAATAAGTCAGTTGTATGTTAGGCTATCTAATATACATGCTGTCCCAAATGATAATGTGATGATAAACTGTACATGGCTTATTCAGAATATCTAGAACACCTCAGTTCTGTCCTCAGAGGGAGCTTAGTTGTCAAAAATTTTGAAGTGGAGACCTCCAAGGTGGTACCCTTCAAAGCCAATAATACTAGAAATGCTAAGTTGTGGGAAAAACACAGATATGAGCAGAACACCTGGATTCTAGCCTCTAATATGTTACGAATCAGGGGAGTGCCATGGTCTATATCTGTAAAAATGAGGGCTTTGGTATCAGTGGTTTTCATAATCCCTAATAGGTCCAAAATCCTAAGACACTATGAGTCCATTATCTGACAATGTCTAGGGCTCGTGAAGAAGGACTTGTGATCTTTACTGTGCATACTGAAGCACACTAAAGAACTCTCCTGAGAGTCAGTATAAATGATAAAAGAGATGATTTGGAAAATCTGAATACTTCTAGTGTGTGGCCCTGTTTTTGTAAGTGTCCCTGAGGTTTTATAGCCTGGGTATATATTTGATTTCAAGTTTCCAGCCCTGAAATTATTAAGGTTACTTTTCAGTGACATGACTTATCATTTAAAAGTTATTTTAAAAAAGTAAGACTCAATTCCCAAATTTCAAACCCACTCCTTTCCCCCACACACGTCAAGATGTCTCCTACCTCTTTGATTGGAGCCAACCAGGATAGCAAATACAAGAATGCATATTTTGCTGTTTCTTTTTCATTCTTCCCCAAGTAGAATCATGCCTTTTTCTAAGCTCTCAGCATTTTTCGAACACATATTTATTACAGTTCCAGTTAGTTTCCTCTTTAATTGAGTGGTAGGCAGTAAATAAATAAATAAATGAATGATTGAATGAATGAGTAAAATCACTCTTTTGCAAGTTGCTTGAAGCTGTTTAAGTTCTCCAGGAGGTGATGAAGATTTCACATGAGGAGAAAAAAAGCTATACTTGGGGGGTGGGGTGAGGAGGGGAAAAACACTTTAATGGGCATTTGATTCTGCCAAACCTAAGCTCACAGGCTGTTCTGGAAACAAGTAGAGAAAATAAGAAGCTAAACATTCTATAGTATCAACTCAAGTGTTGTACTCCCTGGGTGGGGAAATTGTTGTAGTATTAGTCGGCTTTGAGTTTCTACTGAGCAGAGTAAAAAGAGGAGACTTGGAGAAGATGGAAGAGAAAATTCATTGATATGCATGGAAATTGGCTACAGAAAAATGGTTACCTCTTGGGCTAGTGAGAGCAGAGGTAATAATGTCATAAAAAATGCTGTGGGAGAGAGAACAGATGGAGGACTTCTGAATAAAAGGTATGACTGATAGGCTAAACATAGGAAGGAACATATCTGATATGGAGTGTTCAGTCTTTCTTTCTTACATTGTAATTTTGTCCTTCAATAAATTTTGGCCTCCTCTGCAACCTAGTGGCAATCAAGTATTAGTGGTGCTTGGAGAATTAAAAGAAAAGCTTTGTCCAAAATGAGTTAGTAAAAAATACAATTATGCATTGGCAATTATGAGATGACCAGAATGATGAAAGAGTTAGAAGTTTATCACAAAAGATAGAAAAACCTAGAGCAATGCAAATTGTTTCAGAGACATGTCTAAAGCACTTGGGGAGGGCACTAGACTTTAATCAGTCACATGGCAGGTGGAAGCAAGTTGTGGTTATTTGGAAATTAAAGAGAGGCTAGAGCCCAGAATGCTGGGAAACTTTGGTGGGTTTTATCTCCTTTCTACTTTGCTTCTGGGACTTAAGATACTATATATGCTCGATAATCACCTGTTAAGTAAAAGAAAGAGAAATATATAGATGCAAAAAGTATCAATACTGAATTCCAGGACCATCTTCTAGTGTAAAACATTATCTATAGTGTGCAGTTATTGCTTCTGATTAATTGGCCATCTGCATGATTGATTAATTGGCCATCTGCATGTTTTCAAGCAATCAATCATAATAAGGATATAGGAAAGTATGAATGGTATTGACATTTCTTAACAAGTTTTCAGAACTGAGAAGGAAAGGAGGAAGGACAGACTGAAACTAATGCAAAGGACAAGGCAGAGAATAAAGAAAAAGAAGACAATGACATTCTAGGCTAATTTCTTGGACATTTCTTGGTCCATTAGAAAAGGCAGAAGTTTCTCAACCATATAAAAAGTGCTCCCTAGTGTGGGTGAGTCAAGTGAACGTCACCTTTAAAAACAAAAGACAAAACAAACAAAATAACAAAGAAGAAAAAAGAACATATGTTTACATAAAATCAGCTGATGTGCTGCATCATAGATTAGGTACACTGGAAGATTACAGATTTTCTATTTTGCTAGTCTAGCAGAGCCTGAGAGAGACCAAGCTGAGCCAATTTACATCAGGTGACTTAATAACCAGCAGTAAGTTACTAATTACCTGACAAAATTAAGATGTCTGACACCTGGAAAAGCTATACTTTGTTATAGTAAAAGTTTAGAATTTCAATGCCTTTAGATATTCCCTACTTGAACTCTATGAAGGAAGGGTCCATGTTTTATGTGGCCTCATCGTCTAAGGCCAGGGATAGGCAAACTATAGCCTATCAGTAAAATCTGGCTAGACAACCATTTTTGTAAATAAATTTTTACTGGAACATAGTTATGCCCATGCACTTACTTATTATTTATGGCTACTTTTATATGACAAAGACAGAGTTGACTAGTTGTCTGAGGGAATGTAGGCCAACAAGCCTTAAATGTTTATGATGTGGCCCTTTACAAGAAGTGTTTTTCAACTCCTGGTCTAGGTTCCTGCTGCTCAAAGTGTAGTTAATTGACCAGCAGCATCAGCATCACCTGGACCTTGTTGGAAATATAGCACTTCGGAGTCTAACCCAGACATATTACATCAATATACTTTTTAAAATTTCTCTGATGATTCACATGAAGTTTGAGAAACTGTGATCTGAAATAAAGTCTGGGTCTTAGTAGACCTAATAAATAATTATTCAGTGAGTGAATAATTAGATCAAAATACAACCAATGAACTTAATCAATAGATGTTTATTTACTATGTGTAATTGTCAACGCCGAGTTGATCGAGAAGGGAAGGTTCGATGGTGAGACGCCCAGTTAAAAGGCCAACATGAGAATGAGACGGCAGGCACCAACTTTATTGTGTGGAGTGCAGTTCTGTTGGGGAGCATGGTATTGCGTGCACTTCTATTCTCTTCTTGTGCTCCCCTTCTGCTCTCCAGGGGACTGCATGGCTCCACACATAGCAGAGTATAATAGTGGCATTCAGCAACACATGCGTGATACAATAAACTAAAGTATGTTTATATAAGGCGCACTACTACACTAATGTAACATTCTAAATCCGGAGTCCTATTCCTAGCCGTGAGCCTGGATCACAGGCAGACCTGGGACCTGCCAGGCCTGAGAGCCACAATGATGTACCTGACCCTTGGCTAAATCTGGAAAAGGAGCCAGAGAAATTGTTCTTGTCCTCAGCAATTTAAAATTTATTTAGGCCCCCCCCCAAAAAAAAAATTAGCAGATGTGAAACAATTAAAGAATATTAGAACAGAGCTCACATGATAATATGCTGATTGCATTTTGCAAATATTAAGTGATGAAGCAGAGATCATATTGGAATCTATAATGTATCAGATTTGGATTGATTAGGGCAGTATCTCAGATGTGGTTCATAAATATAAAAGTGGGGAGTGAAATGTCCCTTAGTTTATTCAGAGGCTTTTTGAATTACAAGGAAAAGATGGAATATGCTCAGACAGATGGTTCCAAGGCTCTCAGCGAAGTGGATTAATGCATGAGCACATGCGTTTTTATGGAAAATAAATTAGGCTATAAATCAAGGAACAAAAGATAACACTGAACATTCCAGCAGTTAAAATGGGATACGAAATACCTGAACAACCTCCAATGAGATAATTGATATGATATGGTGAATTAAATATCTACAGTAGAATTAGCTATGGCAAACCTCATCTTTTTTCCATGTTAAATGCTAATTTTATAAGAATAAGACAATTACAGAGTCACAATCCTGCTGCCTTTTGTTTTTGCTATTGAGCTTTTCATGAGCACTTAATTTAGTGGTTTGATGTGAAATTCTTTCCTCATAATAAGTAGCATTTCTCAGAAAACTCAAATGCATTTTAATTTTCAGAAGACTATTCTCTACTTGACGCAATAATATTTAAGGAAAACAGGAACCTAATCTTTAGATAAAGAGGCCCTGCCAATCTGTTTGTTTTATGTTTGTTTAAGTAAGGTACTGAGATTTTCTATTTAGAATCTCAAAAGGACACTAATCACTGTGGCCTGTAATTGGCTTTCTGAATTGAGAAAAAAAATCTTTTTGTTGCTTTCGTAATCGTGGAGGTAGAAAAGAGTCATACGGATACAGCTGATAAGACAGCTTAATTCTTACTTAATTTGTGAAAATTGGCCAGCTCCAGAATATTTGACTTACAGGCTTCCATGTCCTAAAATGTAACATTCCAAGATTCTCAGGGCACTTACTGTGTCTATATTCCAGTTTTATGTGCTGTGAAACATGATGGCTGAGGCAGCAAGGAAAAGGAGTGAGTACATCAGTTTGTAAATTAGGAGTGGCTTTTCACATTGCAAGTACTAAAGTCAGAACGGGGGCATTGTGATGGCATCATGTTTCGCTTTACCTACATCCTGAAGACTGGCTCAGAGAGTGTGTATATGTGACTGGGGATTGAATATGGTACACTGAGACTCCTACTTCACTCTTTTGGCCCCAGCTTTCCACTCAGAAGATATGGCCTCAATTTGAATACTCATATTAGAAATTTAGAGTCTTGAATTCAGGAGGGGGTCTGAGAGATCTTGTGCTACTCACATTTGTATTTCTTGCCCCTCTGAATTCTGCAGAATGAAGGAATCATATCTTTCAACTCTTAATGAATTTTTTGTTCTGCAAAAAGTAGAGTCTTGAATTTTTTGTTCTGCAAAAAGTAGAGTGTTGACCCAGAGTTTGCTTGAGTTCTGATCCTGGTGACAATAAAATGTCATTCTCTCTTTTAGAGGCAAGCTTTGCCATTGAGTGCTGGTTTTATTATCTGTGAATTTAAGAGAGTAGATAAAATGCAGAGATCTCCAGACTAGTTCATCATCAGAATCACCTGGAGGAATTAAACATGCAGATCTCTTGCCCTCATACCTCTTCCCCAGACCCTTGCCTCAAGACATTGATTTCTTAGTTCTAGGTAGGGCCTAGGAATCTCTGTTTTTAAATGTTAGTAAAGTGTTCTGATTTTCAAAATGATGGTTTCAGTGATTTCTTTTATCGATAAAAAAATTTCTCATGACTTGATTTCAGTGAGCTAAGCAGGTCTAACAACTATGGTTTATTTATTTCTATTCTCATATGTTGAGCTCTGTTCCTTACCTTTTCTTCTGACGTAAATGTAAATAGATAACTTAGTTTCTTAATATTCAATATCATAGCTGTAATTTAGACATTGTCTGGCTTTCTTATTTATCACTGAAGAAATTAAAGAGTGCATGCAAAATGGTAGCTGTAATCCTGATTTCAAAGTAGCTAGTAACATGTTTTCTAATTCTGTATCCTTTTATTCACTTAAAAATGTTTAATGGGTACTTACTGTATGCCAGGCACTGTTTTAGGCACTTTGGCTATTAATAAAATAGACCAAAGGTCCTACTATTATTGATCTTATATTCCCTATTTTATCTTATCCTATCGTATCCTATCCTATCCTATCCTATCCTATCCTATCCTATCCTATCCTATCCTATCCTATCCCATTTAGCTTCCCCACTCAGAGAGGCTGTATACAAATAATAAATGGTGTTCTGCTACCAATAATTGTTGGACCATCTCCTGCTTTCTTGTTTTTACCATAATTTGATTTGAAGTTCTCTTAATTTTTATTCTCCCTATTTTCTAGCGACTTCATTTTTCAGCTACTGCTATTGACCTGTCTCCAAGGCTAAACTTGCTTTCTAAGGCTTTTCCTAGACTTCTGCTCCAGGGAGCTCTAGTTTCTTTAAGTCCATATCTACTAAGTAAAGCCACTAATTACAATGTCAAATGTTAAATGATACATTAGATAACAAGCTATATTAGTCAATCCTATTAATGGTTTCAGGTCAAAGAAAACAACTCAATCTGACTTAACTCCAGAAGAGAATTTGTTGGCTCAATAACTGAAAATTTGAGAGGTTAAATTGGGCTTCAGTTATAGCTTGATCTGGATGACCAAAGAATGTGATTATGAATCTGCTTTTCTGTATGTCTTGATGATTTTTCTCTGCATTAGCTTTGACTTCAAAAAGGCTCTCCCCATGTGGTGGTATATTGAAGAGATCACTCCAGGTTCAGTAATTCCTTGTAAGGACTCACAGGTATCAGTGTATACTTGTCCTTATGGCAATGATTTATTATACAAATAAAACATACAAAGCAAAATCAGCAAAGGGAAAAGTTGCATGGGAGCAAAGTCCTGAGAAGGCTGGATACAGAGCCCTGTCCTAATGGAGTCGCACAGGACACATTTAATTTCCCTCAGCTGTGAGTTGTGATAGTACATGTGAAATGTTGTCTATCAAGGAGGCTCATTAGAAACTCAGTGCCTAACATTCTGTGAGGGACTGGTCTTGTAAGCACCCTCTGCCTAACACATACTAAAATTTCAACTCCCAGAGGAAAAACATGTGTTGAGCATAAACCATATCATTTCTTATAAACATCTGAGGCATCAAGAGTCAGTCTTAACCATTAAGATAGTGGGAAACTTCTGCAATCTAAGTTCCCAAATGCTCTCCAAATGCCAAGGGCCAGCCTTGCAAGCAGGCCTTTTTAAAGATAAGCAGTGTCAGGCCTGCCACGTTAATTCTTTTCTGAACGGGTGGCAACATTGGTACCAGTGGCTCCAGATGTACAGTCTCCAAGATTGTCAACTCCTCCAAAAACATGCATTCTTTTCCTAATAAATCTAGAAAAGTCTCTATGTCAGAGACTGGCTAGATGTTCCTCAAATCTAATTTTTCTCCTTCCTGGGCCCACAGAGGAAACTATATGAGCCCCTCCCTCAGTGGGCCATGAGGTAGCATTCTAGTCAATGGAATGTGAGCGGAGGTGGTGTGTGTCACTTCCAGGTCAGCCCATAACATCTCCATGCATGACTGTCCATATCCTTCACCTTGAGGCCCACATGTGTTAAAGTGTTAAAGATGGTAGAGCCAGAACATGGATATAGCCTGAGTCCTTGAATCACTGCTTTGTCAATCACTACTTTGTGAATACACATTTTGGACTTTATTTGTACAAGAAATGAACTTTAGTTTCTTTGAATCATTCATATTTTTAAATCTATTTGTAAAAACAGCATTATCTTACCTAATACATTTGGAAATCACTCTTAATTAGCTGGTTTGGGTTACATGCCCCTCCTAAAACAATTGATGTTTCCAATATGTGTGTGTATGTTGGGGGTGTTCTCTCACCAGTTAGGCTTAGGTCATGT
Organism: Pteropus vampyrus; assembly: GCF_000151845.1. Classification (NCBI taxonomy): domain Eukaryota; kingdom Metazoa; phylum Chordata; class Mammalia; order Chiroptera; family Pteropodidae; genus Pteropus; species Pteropus vampyrus. The sequence continues at coordinate 1,626,882 of NW_011888991.1, read as the reverse complement.
GCTCATCTCTGAAAAAGGCTCAGTCCTCACAACATCTGTAATGAGTAAGAGCGAGGGGTTTGGAGATATTTTTCCAAAGACCATTGGATTGTTAGGGGAAAAAAGCAAGTTAAGGTAGGCTGAACAGCAAGTATCTAATATACAGAGCATACATTTTCTAAGTCCACTAAAGTGTACCCTCTGTTTTACCCTGCGGTCCTTAGCAATGCTGGCATTCAGTAAATTTGTGGAATGCATGAATGTGTATAAGGAAAGAAACCAGAAAATCAGCTCAAAAGCCTTGTCTTTTACTCAAGTGAAGCATTGTTTAAATGAATTTGAATTTTCTCAACTCTCTCTCTCTCCCTTTGCCCTTGTTCAAGCATAACCTAAACTGCACTTTAAACCAAGCATGAATTTAATGAGTCAACACAAGTCCCTTTGCAATCTGCTTATGTTTGGGTTCTGTCTATAGAGTATTCAGATCCTCGGGCATCCCTAGAACAAGGAATGAATATACAAATATGCAAGCGACTATAGCAGCAAATTATTTCTGTTGATAAAGCCAATGGTGATATATAGAACAATTAACCAAAATATATGTTCTGGCAATTTCTGTTGTAACTTACAAAAATTATCATTAATAATAATACAAAGAGGAAAAATATAGTCATTCATAAACTCAGTACCAGAAGTAAGCAATATGAACATGGTAGCTTATTTCCTTCTACTCCTCTATCATCTCTCTGTATTTGTATCTCCTAGTTATTATGTTTTAGCACATCTGGGAGGTAATGCTGCTGGCACAATCTATTTCCAGAAAGATCCTTATCTCATTAGGAGCTAACAACTAACTGTCTTAGAACCCAAAGTATGGCACAAAAATATTTCTTTACTCTTCTCTTATGGAAGTTTTTCAGTTGATACTGAATCTCTTTAATTAGGTACTCAGAAATCCTTTCCCAGTTGGACTCCCTTTTCAATCCCTCTGTCTTCCTTCTCCCCCTCTGAAATATATTCAGGGGTCCAGATCCTCCCGATCAATCCTTTCTACATCTCTTGTGTTCATGTAACCTCTTAAAATGTTCTCTCTAAACGAGGAGGAAAATAGTAGATACCTACAGTTTCCAGAGTGAAACATCTATAAAGTAAACAAATCAGATAAAAATAGCAGTTATTTTATAAGTTTATTATGAGTAATTACAGGTAAAGCACATAGACTAGTGCCTGGTACATTGTAAGGACATTGCTATTATCACTGTTGTTGCCCTTTTACAACAATTTTCTTTTCATTTCCTTTACTCCCTACATTGATTTCCTTTAATAACAATTTGAGTGCATTACTATTTTGAAGTCTCTCTCCACCATCTATGATTGACAATGCTGAGATAAGGTGGTAAAGGGGGCAGAAACTATTCTTTCATGCATTTATATTTTACACATTTGAGTTCACACTGAATATAAAAATGTATTTTATGCATTTTCATTTAGATTTTTTTATGAGCATTTTCTCATGTAATTAAAAAATCTCCATGTGAAGTCTCAAAATTCAGTAACAATGATATTTTAGATATTTAGAGGAAACTCTGAAGTCCTAGTAGCTTGAGGGTCAGAGATTGTCTATTTCCAGCAGTTAGGAGCCATTCAGGAATTACTACTTACTTCAGCCTTAATCAAAAACCCAATTCATTTGTTATATTGATATACTTGTGAATTTACCCATTTAACTAATATTAATTGAGCCCTTATGTGTTGAGTGCCATAATAGCTACTGAGGATACCAAAGAGAACAATTTAAAAATGGCTTTCACCTCTACAAAGCTTACATTCTAGAGTCATCAAATAATTACATAAATATATTGGTATAGTCTGAAGAGGAGGAAAAACACAGAATATAATAAATAGTACTTTAAAGAACTTGTTTAGCCTTGGAGCTGTCATGGTGAGAGTGGGTACTAAGAAAGGAGACTTTAGGAAAAGAAATATTTGAACTAAGAGTTGAACAATGCATAGGTGCAATCAGGTTAAGGGGGCCAGGAGGAGATTTGGGGTAGAGGGGCAATCATGTGCAAGGACCCTAGGATGAAAAAGATAAAACCTGTTTGAAAACTGGAAAGAAGGCCAGGGTAGTTGGAATTTACAGAGAAAGAACAGGAATAGGGTGGTTGAGGGGGGTGCATGGGGAGGAAGAATCCTAGTTAGCCTTATAAGAGATTTTGCACTCTCTTCTCAAAGCAGTAGAACTCTTTGATTAGTCGCACCCAGAGAGTCTACCTGTGCAAGAAGACACTAATAGCAGAATTAATAGAAGAGAAATCTATTTCCTTTGAGACTGTGTAAATCATATTAGATAACAAAGAGTTATTTCCTATATGTAAAATATTTCTGCAAGAAACCATAAATATAAAGATGGAATGGCCACAAAAAATGTAATTATAAAACAAAATGCTGGGGGAACAGTTGGTAACTTGCGTAAATCAGAAGTTTGATGAACTTCTTTATTATGTCTTTAATGAATCTAAGAAAACAAAATTAGTATTGCTTAGTAGATCTTGCTAGACAAAATTCTGCAATATATGGAGTCATTTGTGGGAATGGGAGAATATAAATAAGTAGGATGCTCAATGATGAACAGAATTTAGCAACCAACAATGTATAGTGGGAATCTAATTGGGGAAGTTGAGAGATATTAGAGATTGATTTTTTTTAAATGTTTAAAAATGGAGATCAACTAGTGGAAAGCAAAAGGATTAGAGCTACCCATTGCTCCCGGCAATTCCTCATGCCTAAGGATTTCAGTATTTTACATATGGCAGATCACACAGCTCTTTAGAAAAGAATGTCCTCAGGCCAAATGAATGCAGAGACTGTTCTGGGGTGTTCCGTGCTGGTGAGTGTCTGTTATAATGAATACGTTAACAGGAAGTAACTCCTCATTTATTTAATATCTGATAGATAAAAGTCTATGCCATCATCCAGGTGTCTGGACTATTCAAATAAGAATAAGTGGATAATTGGAAACATCTGGTGACAGATAGCATGTTTTACTATTTTCCTGGATGTGTGATTTATTTACACAAACACCCATATTACTTTATATCTTTTTCCTGCGTAATAAGACATTCTTGGAAGAGCCTAAGTTCCTGGTTCATTTCGTAGATCTGATCAGATATTTAGACACCAGGAACAATGGTTCTTGCCCTTTCGTGAGCACAGGTATCACCTAGGGGAGCTTTATACCAGCACACTGCTGAACACCATTCCCCAGAACTTATAATTTAGTGGCACTGGGGTAAGGGTTAAGCATGTACATTTTTAACAAGTTCTCAAGTGATGATATTGGTCTGAGGGCCACACTTGGAATACCACTGCCCTAGGAACTCTTTACATTTGCAGTCAGCCAGGGAAAATTTTGAGGTCCAGGCAGAAGCAAGAAGATAAGGAAATGTTCTTATTAGCCTTAATTCTAAGACTCAGGAAGGTTATTCAGCACAGAATGATTCACATTTTAGTTAAAACTCTCCATTGAAATGTAATAAGATTAATTTACCAATCACACTTGCTCTAAAAGTGCTATATTTAAAAAAAATAGAGATGAACTGAAGCGAATTTTATTTTGAAATTTTCATGGAACATTACAGAGGTGTTACAAACCAAAGCCTGGGAATCACAGTGACAGTGACTCAGCTTCCTGTCAAAGGAAATAATATGCAAAACATTTTTCTCACATCTCCAGATTTGGATGGTTTCTTTTGAGTCCCAGAGCAACTGTTTTTATTTATAAGCATTTAGATTACTTTTGTTCTGAGGCATTAAACAGATAGCCCAAACAACACAGTTTTGGTTTATTCTTTAACTTGACATAAGATGTTTAAGTTAAAATGTATGAAGATAAAATTGAAATAAATAATATGCCCAAAAGCAGTATTGATTTTTTTCCTCTGAAAAGCTCTAGTCCAACATCAGTTTAGACTAATGAGCAAATGAGGGAGACTAGGAGAATACAGTGGCTTTGGAACTGTAAATACACTTTACTCTGTCTTTTGCTGTAGATTACAGAGTATTCTTGTTTGTTTTGTTTTTCTTAAATAAGTTCTATTTTCAGTATTATTTAACTGTGCGAGCATGAGGAAATCTGGGTTGGGTTTTCATTTGTACAAAGTTGAAATTAAATTGGACTGATTTTAAGTTTTTCTCTATTCTTAGCATTCCATGTTTCTTTTTTTCCTTCCTTTTAAAACTGTTTTATTAAGGTTAATTCCCAAGTGTCCTATTGCTCTAACCACACTTGTAAAGCAAATTTAAACATTGTTCTTATCCTCCGAGAATTTACAACCTAGCCTGATATTACAACTGTGATACTTTTGAATATATTTTCTACAAATTCTCAAGTCAAAATTGTGTCAATATGAATATGAAATATCTTTTCATTTCTATATGTCTTCTTCAATTTCTTGTAATATCGTCTTGTAGTTTTCAGTGTATATGTCCTTCACATCCTTTCTTAAGTTTATTCCTAGATATTTTATTTGTTTTGTTGTGATTGCAAAAGAAATTTTTTTTTTTCATTTTTTTCCCTAAAATTTTATTGTTAGTATATAGGAATGAAATGGTATTTTGTACATTGATTTTGTATCCTAACACTTTTCTGTATTTGTTTATTATTTAGAATAGGGATTTTTCTGTGTGCGTGTATGTGAAGTCTTTAGGATTTTCTCTCTCTCTCTCTCTCTCTCTCTCTCTCTCTCTCTCTCTCTCTCTCTCTCTCTCTCTCTCTCTATATATATATATATATATATATATATGTCATTTAAAGTGACAATTTGACTTCTTCATTCCTAATTTGGATGCCTTTATTTCTTTGATGCCTTTTATTTCTTTCTCGTGCCTGATTGCACTAGCTAGGACTTCCAATACTATATTGAATGAGTGCTGAGAGTAGGCATCCTTGTCTTCTTCCTGATTTTAGAGAAGAAGCTTTCAGCTTTTCACCATTAAATATATTAGCTGATGTTTGCCATGTATGGAGGTTCCTCAAAAAATTAAAAATAAAATTACCATATGACCCAACAATCCCTCTTCTGGGTATCTATCCCCCAAATTTGAAAACATTAGTTTGTAAAGATATATACACTCGATATTCATTGAAGCATTATTCACAGTGGCCAAGACATGGAACAACTGAAGTGCCTTGTGATAGATGATTGGATAAAGAAGCTGTGGTACATATATACAATGGAAAATTACTGAGCCATAAGAAAAGATGAAATGCTGCTATTCACAACAACATGGATGGATCTTGAGATTATCATGCAAATAAAAGAATTCAGACAGAAGAAATTGAGAACCATATGACTTTATTCATATGTGGGATATAAATCTGAAAGCAACAAAGAATAAGACAAAGAAAAACTCATAGACACAGATGACAGTTTAGTGATTATCAGAGAGAAAAGGGGTAGAGGGAGGTAGATAAGGGTAAAGGGGGTCAAATATATGGTGACAAAGGGAAATTTGACTTTGGGTGAGGAACACACAATACAATATACAGATGGTGTATTATTGAATTGTATACTTGAAGCTTATATAATTTTATTAACCAATGTCACCCCAATAAATTTAATTTAAAAATTGTGTCAATATGAATGTAGATAAGTGGAATGCTAGTGAATGTTTAACAACTAGCTCTCTGAAATAAAGTGGTGATAAAAACTAACAATGGCATAAATACCCCTACTGTGGCCAATTTCAAATTAATGTGACGTTACTGCCCACAGAGAGGTGTACTGTAGAACATAATTGTATAGGATCTACGTCATTAGAAATAAGAAATAAGAGCATAACTAATAGAAAAACGTAGTAAAAGAATTAGAAAATGATAAGTTTTGAGTGTTACTTTTATTTTTAATAGTCTATAAATTTATATAACTTAAGTTTTGATAATGGAGTGTTACAGACTAACTTGTAAAATCCTGAAAATTTGTTTGTTGCCTCTCACAATCTTGTATGAATTGCCTGCACTGTACCACTGGTCAGTCCTCCAAGCAGATGCCAAGACAAGATGAAATGCACAAGAAATTTGTTAGGAGACATGCCCATCCAAAAAAAAAAAAAAGCTGGGGAAAGGAGCCAATTAAGGTTGGGAGAATCATCAGACCATGATGCAGACTTGACCCAAAGTGAAAGAGAGAGAGACTGGAGGTTGTCTGGAGGTGTCCTAGTTTGCTCTGCATCTGAGGATAGTTCGGCGAGGGCATCAAGGAGTCTTTGAAACAAAGTGAACCATTAGAGTTTTTCATGTTTCCAGAAACAGGACTAGCTTGATATTCCTGCCATGCTAGTCATTTCTTGTGAGCAGTCCGTGGGAGGCATAGACTCAGAGCAATGCTAGGAAGGATTTCAGCGGAAGCTGGGGACTTTGGTCAATTCACCTTTCTATTCTTGGAGATTTGCCAGGCACAATCATATGGCCATCACATACTCAATACTGCTGTGTCTTATGTCTTCCTCACCTGATCTATCACCATAGATTTCTTTTTAATATCCATCTATAATCATATTATTATTCTCAAATTGAGAATAATATTGAGGGGCTCCCAATTACTTTCGGAATAATGTTTGAACTTTCCAATACAATAGAGACCCCACAATCTGGCCTAAGCTTTTTAATTGTTTTTAGTTTTTTTTTTAAATTTTAATTAGAGTTGACATTACATGTTATTTTCTATTCACTTCAGGTGTACAGCATAATGGTTAGACATTTATATAATTTATGAAATGATCCCCAATTAGTCTAGTACCAACCTGGTATTATACGTTGTTATTACAATATTATTGAAGATATTCCCTATGCTGTACTTTACATCCTCATAATTATCTTATACTACCAATTTGTACTTCTTAATCCCTCCAAATTTTTCACCCAACCTCCAATCCCTCTCCTATCTGGCAATCACCAGTTTGTCCTTTGTATCTATGAGTTTGTTTTTGTTTTGTTTGTTGATTTATTTTGTTCTTTAGATTCCACATGTAAGTGAAATCATATGGAATTTGTCTTTTTCTGTCTGACTTATTTTACTTAGCATAATATCCTCTAGATCTATCCATGCCATTGCAAATGTAAGGTTTCATTTTTTATGGCTGAGTATTATTCTATTGTATGTATATACCACTACTTCTGTATGCAATCGTCTGTTGATGGATACTTAGGTTGCATCCATATCTTGGCTATTGTAAATAGCACTGCAATGAACATAAGTGTGCAAGAACTACATAAGGTAGTCCTATTTTTAAGTTTTTGAGGAACCTCCAGATTGTTTTCCATAGTGGCTGCACCAATTTGCAATTCCGCCAGTAGCGCATGAGGGTTCCCTTTTCTCCACATTCTAGCCAACAGTTGTTGTTTGTTGATTTATTGGCGATAGCCATTCTGACAGGTGTGAAGTAATATCTAATTGTGGTTTTAATTTGCATTTTTCTGATGATTAGTGACATTGAGCATCTTTGCATACGTCAATTGGCCATCCGTATGCCCTCTTTGGAGAAATGCCTATTGAGGTCCTCTGTCCATTTTTTAAATTAGATTGTTTGTGTTTTTTTGGTGTTGAGTTGTATGTTCTTTGCACATTTTGGATATTAACCCTTTATCAGATGTATCATAGGCAAATATTTTCTCCTACTCAGTAGGTCGTTGACCTAAGATCTTCTTACCATCCTTACCTCTCTATACCTTCTTGGCTCTAACTTCACAAGACTTCCTGTTCTCCATTATACCACTCCCTCCTTGTCTATCTATCCACAAAGTCTTCCAAAGAATATTTTGTCAGCATCGCATATAGTCATGGTATTAAATGAGAGGATTAAAGTCTTTTGGGAGATAGACACAAGTAAGCAGATAAATTTGAGAAAGACAGAAACATTGTTAGCCAATGTGATTAGAATGAATGCTTAATCA
>NW_011888991.1:1615341-1618899 GCF_000151845.1 Pteropus vampyrus | reverse complement strand
GTGCAAGAACTACATAAGGTAGTCCTATTTTTAAGTTTTTGAGGAACCTCCAGATTGTTTTCCATAGTGGCTGCACCAATTTGCAATTCCGCCAGTAGCGCATGAGGGTTCCCTTTTCTCCACATTCTAGCCAACAGTTGTTGTTTGTTGATTTATTGGCGATAGCCATTCTGACAGGTGTGAAGTAATATCTAATTGTGGTTTTAATTTGCATTTTTCTGATGATTAGTGACATTGAGCATCTTTGCATACGTCAATTGGCCATCCGTATGCCCTCTTTGGAGAAATGCCTATTGAGGTCCTCTGTCCATTTTTTAAATTAGATTGTTTGTGTTTTTTTGGTGTTGAGTTGTATGTTCTTTGCACATTTTGGATATTAACCCTTTATCAGATGTATCATAGGCAAATATTTTCTCCTACTCAGTAGGTCGTTGACCTAAGATCTTCTTACCATCCTTACCTCTCTATACCTTCTTGGCTCTAACTTCACAAGACTTCCTGTTCTCCATTATACCACTCCCTCCTTGTCTATCTATCCACAAAGTCTTCCAAAGAATATTTTGTCAGCATCGCATATAGTCATGGTATTAAATGAGAGGATTAAAGTCTTTTGGGAGATAGACACAAGTAAGCAGATAAATTTGAGAAAGACAGAAACATTGTTAGCCAATGTGATTAGAATGAATGCTTAATCAGCTAAGTAATTTTTTGTTAATGAGTGGATTAATAAAAATTATATATATATACCCCACATACATATACATATATGCTTTATATAGGTATATGTATATACGTACACATATATACACATATATACTTATATACAAATATATACATATGTATGTATAGCATTTTACCTAGGTTAAAATAAATCTATGTGCAAACATTTGTGTTTTTTTAATATGTCAACTGATTGAGATTCCACATTATTCCTAGTTGTCTTACTCTTATTTAATTTTAAAGCATGTTTTGAGAATTCATGTTAATTTATCTTCCCATGGATTTGGTACGTTTTCTTTCTACATTCTTTTTTTTCTTTCTTTCTTTCTTTCTTTTTATTCATTGAGTCAGTTAAGTGGATTTTGGCTAAGAGGAAGTGTTACAGGAAGATACATAAAGCAGTGGCCAAGAGCACAGACACTATAGATAGTCTCTGTAGCATGACTTTCTCATTTAGCTGTGACCTTGGGAAAGTTATTTAATTGCTCTATGTCACAGTTTTCTTTTTTCTAAAATAAGGATATAATAATAGTAGTAGTTATCTTATAGTTTTATAAAGATTAAATGTCTTAATGTATATACAGTTGTTAAAAAAAGATACTTGGTACATAATAAACCCTATATAATTATTAGTCATTATTGTCATTATCAGCATTGTAACTGCAAAACAGGAATAACTACAAATTGCTTTGGAAATACAAAGGCTAGACCAATTTTAGAATGTCAGGGAAAGCTTATGGAAAAAGGGATGTAAGAGCTGAGAACTTGAAACATCACAGTAAGAATATATGTTGATTACATCTGTGGCTGCCCCAGTACCTAACACAGAGCATGACACACAGCAATATGTGGGTGACTCCCTATCAATTATTAATTGATCAAAGTTGGAAACCCAGCAAAGGCTTCTGGCTAAGATAGGGCAGAAGGAAATGCAAATGAGTCCTAAACAGCAAGACAAAAAAAATAAAATAATATAAAATAATAAAGGAATAGGAGACAAATACTAGCATTATTCTGTACTACTAAAGCATGGCATTTTACTCAGTTATTTTCAATAAATTTTCTTTCATTTGCTAGATGCATTGTTAGACATTAATTGGTGCCATATACCAATTAGAAGCCAAATTACACAATGCTACCTCCTAAGAAAACTAATTTTTCACATGGATAATTGCCATCAGGCTGGATTTGTTCTTTTTAGCACAATTAGTTGGCCTGTATTAGCAATTCAAATAATATTTTGTAGTTTCTTTGCCTGTGCAAGCATATGAAATTAAGAAAAGAGAGATGATGTTTAATACTTGATTAAAATAGACTTTTATGGATTTGGACTGTACTTTTATTATTTAATGGCACCTGTTTGAACAAAAACTTTATTTTACATCTCAGAGCAAACCCAATAACTAACCAGTAAAACTTATTTATTTTTCCCACTATCTTTTTTTGTGGACATACAGAATGGAAAAAGTTGTCTTCTGTAAATTTAAGTAACATAAGTGTTAAAGATGATTTCCCTGTACTTCAAAATATAATCTCTCACACAATGTTAGATATTAATTAATTTTCATTTTAGAGTCAGTCTTCCATAGCTTGATCTCTTATGCATAGTTAAAGGGGCTTAGGGTAGAATTAAATGAGAAGAAAAGTAGATAGAATCTAAAATAGCTGAGTAATGATTCCAAATGATGTTACTAATTGAATGATATCAAGAACAGGTTGCAAAAATTATAGCAGATTGTTGTCATAATTTACTTTAAATTTTTAACATATTCTGGATATAATAATTGTATTAATCTTTAAACCACTGAAACCATAGAACTGCATTTCGCCTGCTGTGATAGGATGTATATTAACAGAAGAAAAGTATACCCTTGCCTTTTTAAAATCTTGCATCTGTGCTTAATAGTTTAGAGTGCGATTTCTATTTTGAGCCCTGCCACAACTCCAGAGGATGTGTGGGGCACTCATTGTCAGTGCTGCCACATCAGAGTTGAGAAAACTGCTACCAGTGAGCTTATGTATTATTGGAACACTTGCGGTTTCAAGTGAAAAAATTAAACTTAAGATTTCATAAAAGAATTCGTTGGTCTATGTAGATAAGAATCATGTTGAGACAGCTCCAAGATCAGGGAAGAGCTGAACTGATGGGTGCCTTAAGGACTAGAAATGGGAACTCAATTCATTTCAGACTTTCTCCTGTCTCCGTGATTCCTCCCTACTGCAGGTGGGGACTTGTCCACATGGAGAATTTCTTCCAGAACAATATATAAAACCTAGGAAAGGGTGCTGACTGGCCCTGTTTGGGTCATGTGACCACTGATGTGAAGGAGATATGGTCCTGTGATTGGCCAGGTCTGGGTCATTTGTTTCCTGTGTGGTCTGGATTGGAGCTCTGGAACCATTAGAAGTGAAATGTAAAATTACTGAGCAGAATAAAACTCCTGGGTGTTCAGTCCAGGTGACCAGTATATGAGCTGTGGTGAAGCCAAGATTCAGATCTTTATCTGAACTCACACGTACTGCCATTTCCTCTTCATCTTTGCCCATCCATTCATGGTCTCTTAAAACTATTATTTCTTGCCTTTTCCTCACTTCCATATGCCTAGCTCAGACTTCAATTATTTTTCCTATGGTCTAGTCTATAGTTCAATAGATGCTGCTTACTTCGCAGTAATCCTTTGTAAGCTGTGCTGCCACATCATTCTCTCTAAATAGCATTTCCTACTTGAAAATCCTTCAGTGACTATGAAACTAAAAAGTCTTGTTGCCCTTGCCTTTAAGGACCTCCAGAGTATGACTATTCTTTAACGTACTGCTTATTTTGCCCAGCAACTCCAT
>NW_011888991.1:1599469-1615291 GCF_000151845.1 Pteropus vampyrus | reverse complement strand
CCTGCTGTGATAGGATGTATATTAACAGAAGAAAAGTATACCCTTGCCTTTTTAAAATCTTGCATCTGTGCTTAATAGTTTAGAGTGCGATTTCTATTTTGAGCCCTGCCACAACTCCAGAGGATGTGTGGGGCACTCATTGTCAGTGCTGCCACATCAGAGTTGAGAAAACTGCTACCAGTGAGCTTATGTATTATTGGAACACTTGCGGTTTCAAGTGAAAAAATTAAACTTAAGATTTCATAAAAGAATTCGTTGGTCTATGTAGATAAGAATCATGTTGAGACAGCTCCAAGATCAGGGAAGAGCTGAACTGATGGGTGCCTTAAGGACTAGAAATGGGAACTCAATTCATTTCAGACTTTCTCCTGTCTCCGTGATTCCTCCCTACTGCAGGTGGGGACTTGTCCACATGGAGAATTTCTTCCAGAACAATATATAAAACCTAGGAAAGGGTGCTGACTGGCCCTGTTTGGGTCATGTGACCACTGATGTGAAGGAGATATGGTCCTGTGATTGGCCAGGTCTGGGTCATTTGTTTCCTGTGTGGTCTGGATTGGAGCTCTGGAACCATTAGAAGTGAAATGTAAAATTACTGAGCAGAATAAAACTCCTGGGTGTTCAGTCCAGGTGACCAGTATATGAGCTGTGGTGAAGCCAAGATTCAGATCTTTATCTGAACTCACACGTACTGCCATTTCCTCTTCATCTTTGCCCATCCATTCATGGTCTCTTAAAACTATTATTTCTTGCCTTTTCCTCACTTCCATATGCCTAGCTCAGACTTCAATTATTTTTCCTATGGTCTAGTCTATAGTTCAATAGATGCTGCTTACTTCGCAGTAATCCTTTGTAAGCTGTGCTGCCACATCATTCTCTCTAAATAGCATTTCCTACTTGAAAATCCTTCAGTGACTATGAAACTAAAAAGTCTTGTTGCCCTTGCCTTTAAGGACCTCCAGAGTATGACTATTCTTTAACGTACTGCTTATTTTGCCCAGCAACTCCATCCTCCTCTGAAACTGAGCTAGCTATTGGGACTTAAATGTAATTTAAGCTTGTCTATCTGTATTTTTCCCCTGGTTGCTCTTCTTTCCCTCTGAAATATAATTTCTCTCATTAATGTTCACTTTAATTTTTCCCTTAATGTAAAAAAGAGTACAGTTTAATCCAAAATATCTTCTTGCTAGTGTAATCAAATTCCGTTAAAAGGAAAATTCTTGGATTGAAGACATTTCACAATATGTAAGCAATCATTGCCAAATTTATAAAATGGGTATTTATTCCATTTTGTAATTGTTAATGATTTTCCCAGTTAGCTTTAACAAGTCCTTTGTACATTTTTTGATAGAAAGTTCCAATTCAGCATTTCTATAAAATTCATATTTTTTCTATAATAATTTTCATCTAAAAAGTTATTATAGTTTATTTTTAGAATATTTTGTACTTAAGAACATATTAGTTATGGTCAGTATAGGTGCCTGTACAGATGATCATTTCTATTTTACCTAGAATATATTTATGCTGTTCATTTCTTCAGTGAACATTTAACGAGTGCCATAAAAGTGTGAGAGTCTATCCAGAGTGCTAGGAACAAGACACAAACAAGATAGACAAAGTCTGGGGAGAAGATAAGAAACAAATAGATATGTTATTTCTTCTCATCCTTTAAGCTGACCTAATAGTTTTCTGAGTGAATACTGCTAATAAATTCTCTCAAGCTAGTTTAAGTTGGATGCTGTCACTTGCAACCAAAAGAATTCTGACATGCATATCTTTCCTCAGTTATGACATGTCAAAGATGGTAATGACTGCCCTATGTATCACAGAGGTTTTGGTAAAGACCGAATAAGAAATTATACCACAATAAATATGTCCTTTATTTTAAAAAGATAGTATCGTTGCCACTATCTCTTTTTTTGATTTTGATTTTTTTTTTAATTTTTATTTTTTCAATTAGAGTTGACATTACTATTCCCTATCAGCTCCAGGTACACAGCACAGTGGTCAGGCACCCATACAATTTATGAAGTGATCCCCCATGATCTTCTATTTATCTCTTATTTATTTTATTTATCTATGTTATTATTGTTGACAATAACAACATTTGTTTACTGTATTATTTACTTATTATATAGCTATAATATAAATAAATTCACTCAGGACATGCATTTTGAAAATACATAGATGGTCACATGAGTGAAGAGAATCATCTGTTTTCTATTCCTTAGTGTCTCATTTCTTTTCAACTTCAGGATATCACAGTAAGGAATGGCCTACGAGACTATCAACCTCATTGTTTCATAGTCATTTATTTTAGTTTTTCTGCCAAGCAGCACCCACCCTAACTCAAGCAGGATTTTTGGATCTGCTTCTCATTTGCTCTATCTTTAGTTCTCAGTATGGTAGTATAGGCCTTTCATTTGAAGCAGGCCGGCATCATCCTAGCCTCTTTGCTTCCACCTCTGTGGTATTAGACAACCTTTAGACCTTCCAATTTTTTCAAAGACAAGATTGAATATCTACTCATTTGGAGAGGTACCTTAAACCTCTTGGTACTGATTAACTTCACATATTCTCTATTAACATTTTTAAAATTGTTTTCCATGGGATTTTATCTTAGATGTGAATGATGGTTAACAGGCCAAATTCATGTAGAGAATGCTCCATCTTCCACTTAGTAATTCATAATGCACATTTGCATTAATGATTCTGAGATGCCTTATAATATAAATACACCTCTTTAAAGTTGTTTAACTCAATTACCCATGGTTTATTGATCATGGAAACTTCCCTCTTTTTTATACTAAGTACACATATTAGCATCCTTGGAATCCAATTTGGGGAATGTTAGACCATAGATTCTTTGATTATTTCATGGATATTTGTTTTGTTTCTCAATTCAGTTCCCAGTTTTAGTAAAGATGAGGGACACATCACATTTCTCCTCTGATCTTTAACTGTGGTTATTTCACTGGTTAAATGCAGCATGTAATCAGCTGATTATAATTGATTATTGAAAGCCTGAAGAAGCATCTTTTTGATTGAACAAAGATATGTTAAGGAATGCCCCTTACTTTGAAATTTAAATAAATTTACCACTAATTAGTCATATTACTTTAGGTAAATGACCTAATATTTATGATAATTATTTAATGACCTATATAATGAGAAAGCTATTTACATCACTCTAGTGTTCTATAAAAAGTTACTTAGCAGAAGGCCTAGGCTCTTGATAAAAGTTGGTTCTCTTTTTCATTTAAAGTTTAGTGAAAAAAAAGTTTTTTAAGTTCAGTGAGATATAGTCTTACTTTGTAAATTTTATGACTAAATTCAGTAGAAAATATTTTCTTATTTTAAATTTCGAGATAACCAGTCTAAATTAGTGGCCAAACATAAAAATAAGTCAAGAATTTTTTGAATATACCAATCCTTGGACATTACCCAGATGTTCTGAATCCTAAACTCTGGGAATTTGACCTCTATTTTAACAAGTTTTATAAATGATATTATATAATGGTCCATATCTTGCTTTGGGGGCTCCCTGATCTATGCGTTGAAATTGATAAATCTCCATTTACCTCATTGATTCCCCATGTGTTAACACAGTCATAGTTCATTTCTTTAACAATCTAGTCATTAAAATGCACAAGGCTGTTTTTGGATTAAGTATGGCACAAGAACATATGCATTTATCTTGTCTGATTACTGCTGACACCCCAATAAAAAGAGACTAAAGACATTATATAAATATAGACCTACCAAGATGAGAAAGGAAGAAAAGACAGTAGTAGATGAGACCTGTCCACATATATTGGAAGATAAAGCAGGGATAAAGGAATAGACCCTGATGAGAATGAAATGCAGGAGAGAAAGCAGGCGACTGACTGCTTGTAGAGAAGGATTCTGATGAAAAGTGGCCAGTTCATTTTTCAGTGATTCAGAAATGCTCAGCACTTGGAAGCACCAATCTATAGAAAGAAAACTAGTATAAGGAAAAATTAAATATCAATACTCCAGCCTCATTTTTTGATGCTAACTGACTGCCCTTCTCTTCTTATCTCTCAGAGAAACTATGGGAGACCAAATACAGTAGATGGCATGAGTGAGGCACTAATATGATAAAAGAGTAATTAAATACATATCCAGAGATCTAAGATTCTCTAGTCTTCTTTCCCTAAAAGCCACGACCTGACAATAATCCCTAGAAATACTTCTATCTCCTCCAATAGAAGCATTTACATTGCCAGATCACTCTGTTGATATACCCTAGTTCATAGGTTGGCCCATGTACAATGGAAGCCTAAGAAGCTTTAGTGACTTTCTGTTACAATTAGGTAGACACCAAAATACTACCAAATATTTGTGGTAAACCTTCAATATGAAAGAATAAGATCAAAACACACAAAGAAACAACAGAAAAAGAAGTTTAGAAGAATAAAGTTACTAAAATAAATTACATTTTTAACTGATGTTCTTGGAGAAATAAGAACAGATCATCTATCCATGAAATAAGAAGATGACCTTTTGAGAAAAAAAGAACTCTCGGTAATGATAATTTTAGCAACTGACATTTAAGATAGTAAAAGGGTTGGAAGATAGTGTCAAAAAAATGTACAATAAGGCTGTAGCAGAGAAAAGGTGAGACAATTAGAGTTAATCTAGGAGCTCCAACATTTATCTAATAGTGTTATAGAAAAATAGAATGGAGAAAACAATGACGGAAATGTCAAAGAACTAATACAAGAAAACCTCTCAGACCTGAGAATAACAAAGATAAAAAGAAGATTCTACTTTAACAGAGAAGGAAGAAGGACAATGCAGCAGA
This sequence comes from Pteropus vampyrus, assembly GCF_000151845.1. Lineage (NCBI taxonomy): Eukaryota > Metazoa > Chordata > Mammalia > Chiroptera > Pteropodidae > Pteropus > Pteropus vampyrus. Next base: position 1,610,463 of record NW_011888991.1, on the reverse strand, counting down.
TTATGTACAAAAGACTGAATATCAGAATTACATTCAGCAAACACTTAAAGATAAAGAGAAATAACCTCACTATACTGAGGGAGAATATTAAACTCTGACTCAAGAGAATGTGTTTAATAAGGACATTTTTTAAAAAGGAAAGCCTCAGACATTTTTACTTTTTGTACCTTCTCAGGATACTGTGGATATGTTCTCTACCCAAATAGGAAAACATACCAAGAAAGAAGAAAACATGGAATTTAGGAAACAGAACATTTTCAAGGAGGGTAGTTCCAGTTGATAATGATGGGAAGTCCTAGAATAGAAGCTTTGTAGCAGGCCTAGAGAAACATCAGAACCATTTGGAACAGGAAGGCAGAATGCTTCTATGAGAATTCCCCAAGGGGAAAAATGGAGATGATATATTTGACATCATGGAAAACCACATAGGCTTTTGCATGTTGTGGGAAGAACTAACATAACTACATTGAAAAATATGAAGGTATTGATATAGATAATAATCAAAGTCTTATGATTTATTTAATTGCTAATTATAAATAAATTAGAATGGGTCTGTGGTAAGTAGATGTTCATGGAGGTGGTGGCAAGTGATCTAAAGAAGATAAACCCTGTGTACTATAATATAAAATCAATATATAATGTTTACAATTAATAAATTCAGAATTAACAATATGAACATATTATGACAATCTGTAGCAATAAAATAACAGAAGAGTTGTTATTAAATACCTGATATGTGCTAGACAGTATGACCCCCAAAACTATAGATAAGACATACATCGTTTTGTATAATCCCATAAAGGAACTGTTATTATTATTTCTGTTTTACAGACAAGGAAATTGAAGTTCAGGGATGCAGTTAATAAGTGTCTGGGCCAAGATTCTAATACAGATCTGTCTAAAAACAAAACAAAACAAACAATAGGAGAGTTAAACATGGTTAACTAGATGAATAGATGGATTAGGAGAGTGATAGAGGGCGGTCAAATGGAAATACTTATTTCCAATGTTTTGTTATTATTTCTTATTAACTGTTAAAAACTCTGGATATTACTGTGATTAGAAATAAAATTGATTTTCAACTGTACAAGTCCATGAATTAGTAGGATCACATACTTTTTTTTTCCTCCTGGAAAATAGAAAAATTAGAAAAAAGAAAAAAGAGAGAATCATGAAATTTCACTTCTGCTGCAAGGTTTTCCAAAACCTGCTGTGTGTGATCTGCATGACAGTTCACAGCATCGGAGAATCAGAAAATTAGGTTTCTGAGCTGTATTTATTTTTAACTATCATAAGATCTTGCTATAAATGAAAAAATACTTAAATAGGGACTCTTAAGGTAATTGTTCTTTGGAGATGGTATCTACACAATGTGATTATCTCTAATGGTGTTATCCTAGGAGGTAATAAACCAGAGCAGGGCTCCTACTGAGAGAGTCCTTTAAGGTGATTTAGAGAGGAAGATGCACAGGTTATCTCCAAACTAGTAAAGGAAAGAGTTTAAAAATTGATCATTCAAGGCACCTAATGATTCTCTTTTGAATTCTGAAAAGCGAGATTGAAAACTAGGTGAGGAAATGGAAATAAATGGATACAGAATGGCAAGCTGATTTAAAATGTAAGTTTTATTATTATTTAGGTGTGATGAGGCTAACAGATCAAGAGAAAATTGTTATTGCAAAGATAGTTTGTTACTCACAGTTCCCAATAGGAAGGTCATGCCACACCATGTATTGCCACATGGAGAAATACAGTCAGTCAGGAGACAGAGAGAGTAAGGAAAGTATGAGCTGGAACCTTTACTGTGGTTTCCATGGGAAAGGCAAGGCAAGGCAGAGTAAGCAGGCTTAGGATTGGTTAGTTTGAATAATTGCAGCAGGCTCTGGCACACATGGTATATCTCCAGTTGCCTGGTACCTAGCCCTGGATAATTACGTCAGAGGAACATTGCCTCCTGGATTGTGAGAGCCAGATACAAGAGGTGGTTCAGAGTATGGACTCTGGATTGGTTAGTTTGCATATGAAAGGCACTCTCTCAGGGTGTGTTGTTTACTATTTCTTTCTTTTTTAAAAGCGATTTTATTGAGGTACATTGGTTTATAAATTATAAATCAACATCTATATGTACTGAATTGTGCTCACCAGCAAAAGACTAGTTTCCATCTGTCACTATATAATTGAGCCCCTTTACCCAATTCACCCTTTCCATCCCCCTTCTCCCCGTACCACTAATCTCTTGTCTGCCTTTATAAGTCTTTTTGTTTTGTTCGTTCATTTATTTTATTTGTTTTTGATTTTGTATTCTACATGAGTAAAATCATACAGTATTTGTCTCTTTCCATCTGATTTATTTTACTTAGCTCAACATGCTCCGCAAGGTCAACCTGTGTTGTCACAAATGGAAGGATTTCACCTTTTTTATGGTTGAATAGTATTCTACTGTGTATATATACCTCACCTTTTCTACCCATTCATCCATATACTTTGATCTTTTCCATTTATTGGCTATAGAAAACCCTAATGATGCTACCAAAAAACTATTAGAAATAATAAATGAATACAGTAAAGTTGCAAGGTAAAAAATTAATATATGAAAATCTATTTTGTTTCTATATACTAACAATGAAAAATCAGCAACAGAAATTAAGAAAACAATCTCATTTACAGTTGCAACAATAGCAACAAAATACCTATGAATAAATTTAACCAAGGAAGTAAAAGACCTGTACACTGAGAACTATATTGTTGACAGAAGTTGAAGGAGACACAAAGAAATAAAAAGATTAGAAGAATTCATATTGTTAAATTGTTCATATTACGTAAAAAAATCATAATTGTGATAGGGATTGGTTTGAATCTGTAGATTCAAACCAATCCCTATCACAATTATGATTTTTTTTCATAGAAATAGAACCAAAAAATCTTAAATTTGGGAATACAAAAGACCCTGAATAACCAAAATAAATCCTGATAAAAAAGAACAAAGCTGGAGGGATCACACTCCTTGAATTTGAATTATACTGCAAAGCTATAGTAATCAAAACAATATCGTACTGTCAGAAAAGCAAACACATATATCAATGGAGCAGTTGTTTGCTATTTCTAATTGGCTAGCCCTGGTAGGAAGTCTCTCCCCAGTTGGTGAAGTCCCAGACAGCAGAGCATCAAGAATACAGAAAATAAGAAACTAGTTTATACATAAGGGAACCAGAAGGATGACAAAGATATATATGTAGGACAAAAGGCAAGAGGAGTGAATATAAGTTTTAGGAGTCTGTCAGAATTAATTAGGCCTTCAGTCTTTGAAGGCACAGGTCCAGGCAGAACAGAATTGCAGATGGGGGTGACGTGGACCCAGCCAAGGTCTCCTGAGTAATACCTTACTGGCTCAGACATGAATCAGTCTCAGGGTAAAACGAGAAGTAAATTTATTTAAATCAAGAGAATGTGAGGTTGGGCAACTCAAAGTAACACAACAAAATTTGGACACATATGGTATGTCAGACTGTGATAGCTACTACAGGGATACAGATTTGAGTAAAATAGAGGCTATTTAATCATGGAATATGAAATATCTTCAGAGAGATATAAGATGTCAAAGTTAAACATAAAACAACAGTTGAATAATTCAAATGTCTTGGTGATTATACAGAGGAAAATGGGTAGAGATGGCAAATAGTTGCTGTCTTCAATTCTAGTACCTACGGCAGACATGACTAATTGATCGTGATGCTCTTTATCTCTCAGTCAGATCTTATTTCTGTTTTCTTCTTATTAGAGTCTCTGTGAAGCCAGTGAATTAAAGTTAACACACTTGCTATTCTTCAGTAGTGCTCTGAAGTGGGAGATTGAGGACTAGAAAAACATTCCTGGAAGAGTAATGTTTAAGTTAGCTTAAGAAAGATGAATAAATTTTCAGAGGTATCCTTAGTGTGAATTGTGGGTCAAGTGGTTTTAATAGCCTAGGAAGCAAGAACACTGGAAAGCTTGGAGAACTGATGAGCAGTCTGGCTGGAATTTAGGCTATATTTAAGAAAGGGATGACAGATAACACCAGAAAAGGATGGTTGGGCCACACTAAATGCCAAATGCAAAGGTTATAAAAGTAAAGCAGCTAATATTCCTGTGCACTTACAATGTTCCAAGCGACGTGACGTTCTAAGGTATATATGTATATACACATCCATATATATATATGTGTGTGTGTGTGTGTGTATACATATATGGATAGATTATAGCAGACATTATAAATAATATGCAAAATATACATCATGTACTTATATATTATTTAAATATAATTTTTTAAATATACTTATGTATTTTAAATATGTATCTTGCTTATTATGTAATACATTTATATATACTATATACATGTGTATAGACTATACATTTTGCTTATGTATTCCATATAATGTCAACATTTTTGTTATAATTAACTATAGTATATACACAAATAAACTGAAAACAGAAATAAAATAACCTGCTTAAGTATTCACAGGCAATAAAGGGCCGGGTCTAGATTTAAAAGTAAGCAATCTGACTCTAGAAGCTACACTCATAACCATTGTACCATACTGCATCTTAATATTTTATAGTGCTATTTAATTTGTAGATACTGAGGAGCTATTGGTTTCCAAGGCAGATATTGATGCTATTAGACACAGGCTTTAGGAATGTCTGCCTGGAAGTAGTGTATAAATAGTTAGATGGTGACAGTAGTGGAAGGGAATCACTAGATTTTTTGCACATGATTTTGCCAGGTTGTAATATTGAAGCACTTTTATAAATTGTCTTATGAATAATTAAGAACCTCCAAATTTCATTTCTCCTAAGGGTACTATTGCATGCATAAAAATAGGAGCAAGAACTAGTAGCATATACTTGAAAAAGGAATCAAAAAGCATCGGTTATATCTATATGCAATGTAAAGTGAACTCCTGAATCTCTCAACTTTTAATCACATGAGCAAGATTTGGGGCTGCAGAGCTGGCATATTAACATGCTTCATTCAGGCAGATGAGTGATCCACGGAGGGAATAAAAAAGTGGTTCAGCCAATCTTCGAATGACAGTGTAGTGTGTCTATACTTTTGAATTTAAATAAAGAAGGACAGTTACTTATCTCAATGGAAGAAAACAGTGTACAGATTTTCTGCTTGGAATCGCACAAGAACTACTTTTCTTTGCCTGCTCTTATGGCCTCAACCTCTGCATTTCACTAAGTTAATCTTAAACCGAAAATACCACTTTAAAGTAATTTAGTTGGCCTTTAAGTTGCATTTTTGAAAACTCTAAATGCAGGTAAGTAGTTACTAAATGCTCATTACACAAAACTTAAATCATATAATACATACAGTTAAACCAGAAAGGTCTCTGCCCTTCCTCAGCATCCCATCCTCCAGTGCCATTCACTGCTTCATTGGCCTCTCTTGACTAGTTTGGAGGAAGGTATCTTTCTACTAGGGGCTTAACTTTTTAATTAAAGTATAGTTGGCATATAAAAGTATATTAGTTTCAGATGTACAACATAGTGATTTGACATTTATATACCTTACAATGTGATTACTGCACTGTCTAGTAACCATCTGTGATTATGCCAAGTAATTACAATATTCTCTTTGCTATGCACTGCATCCCTATGGCTTATTTATTTCATAACTGGAAGTTTGTACACCTTATTCCACTTTACCTTTTTTACCCATCCCCCCACTCCTTCTGCTCTGGCAACAAACCATCAGTTTGTTTTCTTTTTTATGAGTCTGTTTCATTTATTCATTTTTTTAGATTCCACATATAAATGAAATCATGTTATCTGTCTTCCTCTGTCTGACTTATTTCACTTAGCATAATATTTCCTCTAGGCCCATCCATGTTATTGTAAATGGCTAGTTTTTATTTATATTTTTTAACTCTAGCACGTGTGTGCATGCATGTGAGTATAACATTTTCTTTATCCATTCATCTAACAATTGACACCTAGGTTGCTTTCATACCTTGGCTATTGTAAACGATGCTGCAATGAACACAGGGGTGCATAAATCTCTTCAAGTTAGTGTTTTGTTTTGTTTTGTTTTATTTTGTTTTAGATTAAATACCAGTAGTGAAATTGCTGGGCCGAATCATAAGGTAGTTCTATTTTTAATTTTTTGAGGAATCTCCATACTATTTTCCATAATAGTTTGGACATCTCAAGTTACCACCACAGTCTAGGAAGTCCCAGATCTGCCTACTTTCTAAGCAGTTATAGAGCACAGAGCAAAGGGCTGGAATTGTTCATTATTGGTCTGCAGTAAGATATGTACAGAAATAAAGAATGCAGAAAATTTTAGAGCAGTTGACAGTCATTTTTATGTCTCTTGAATTTAATAGATAACCTGAACTTGAATTTATTTTGTATATCTTTTAAATTTCATTTTTACTAATAATTTATGTTTATTGTATTTTTAAAAGGCTTAGTCTATAATAGTTTAGAAAGGAAAAAAACAGACTAATCTTTCATCGTTTGAGAGGTATTGTTCCAGATCATTTGTAGGGGAAATCACTGCCTTAAAAGAAATGCATAGTAGATATTGTTCTTTGCATTTTCACTCTTTTCAGAGGCGAATAGTAGTTGATGTAATTTATACGTTCAAAAGTCAGAGATTTAAAAGTTAGAATTTTCTCAGATATAGTTTCTATACCCATGTACAGAATACCATAAAATAAAATAGGAGTCTGATGCTTGGGACCATATCATACTCTAGGCATGATAACTTTGAGCACCGTAGCCATCATCAGGTTTTATATTAGGTGTCACTATGGCAGGAAAATGCATAGAGTGTTTTACTTTTAAATATGAGCAGGGATTTTTCCGGCTATGACTATGTGGTAGACCAAAAAAAGGGAGTTGTGTGGACTGGACACAGGCAATATCTTATCCAGAGGTAAGAGAATAACTGGTGCTCTTCTGCATACAGAGCTCTCTCTCATCCTTTCCCATCAAAGAGCATCTGTGTAGAGCAAGGCGTCAATGAGTAAGGTATCACACTGAGCTAGATATCTAGCTCCCTGTGATAATAATGAAAGCTTTCTCAGTAGTAACAGTAGCAATAGAAGCTATTATTTAAGAAACACTACTCTGTGTCATACACCATGTTAAATGTTTTACATACTTTTTTTCACTTAAGCTCTATAACATCCTGTCACATAGGTGATCCTCCATTTTACGGAGGAACAGAATAAGCTACAGAGGTCAATAGCGGAGCTGATATTTAAAAGAAAAAGGAGCCCTCATGCACTGCTGGTAGGAATGTAAATTAGTAGAGCTACTATGGAAAACAGTATGGAGGTTCCTTAAAAAATTAAGAATAGAATTACCATATGACTCAACAATTCCTCTTCTGGGTATCTACCCCAAAATTTGAAAACATTTATTTGTAAAGATATATGCACCCTGATGTTCATTGCATTATTCATGGTGGCCAAGACATGGAAACAACCAGTTTCCTTCAATAGATGATTGGATAAAGAAGATGTCACCCACACACACACACACACACACACACACACACACACACACACACACACACACTGGAATATCACTCAGCCATAAGATGAAATACTGCCATTTTTGACAACATGGATGGATCTCGAGATTATCATGTTAAGCGAAATAAGTCAGATGGAAGTTGAAAACCATATGATTTCATTCATATGTGGGATATAAAACTAAAAGCAACAGATGAACAAGACAAACAAAAATTCATAGACTCAGATAACAGTTTAGTGGTTACCAGAGAGGAAGGGAATAGTGGGGAGGCAGATAAAGGTAAAGGGGCTCAAATATATGGTGACAAAGGGAGATTTGACTTTAGGTGGGGAACAACAATGTAATATACAGATGAGGTATTATTGAATTGTACACTTGAAGCCTATATAGTTTTTTTAACCAATATCACCCCAATAATATTAATAAGAAAAAAAAAGAAGCCCTGTTAGACTCCAAAGACTTTTGTTAAATATTATTATAATCCTAGTGCTCTACTGATTTCTGTACATATTTTTTTGTTCTATCTCATGTTTAAGTAGGAGGGCTATCAGGAGTAATTTTAGAGTTATATGCCATAAAATGGAACATTTGAGTATCTTACAGACTTCATAGTCTAAATCAGAGGTTGGCATTCTTTCTCTAAAAAGGGCTATATAGCAAATATTTTAGGTTTCGTGCTATATGGTCTCTGTTGCTACTCAACTCCACTCTTATAGCTTGAAATCAATAGGCAATATGTAAATAAATGAATGTTGTCATGTCTCAACAAAACTTTATTTGCAAAAACTGGTCGCAGTCTGGATTTGGCAGACTGGCCATAGTTTGCCAAACCTGGTCTAAATGTCTAGTGTTACAAAGATACTACTAAGACCAAGAATGAGCACAGACTTGTCCAAGGCCATGGAGGCAGTAGTGACAGAGATTTATTCCTTTCAGACTTCAAATTCCATGTTTCTTTTCTTTGATTATTTAGCTCCTCCCTCTGATGATTATTAGCATTTTCCGTGATGTGATACATACTATTTTTAACATCTCTGTATGTAAAGGGATATTCTCTGTTGGTTCATAAGGTTGAAATGTAACCTGTTATCTCCCACTTAAAAAAGCTCATTTGAGTACAAGTGAGGACAGTGTTACTACAGAAGTAACTCTGAATTTATTCTGATTTATTAAATGATAGTAAATCACTCACAAAATTCAAAACTTTATTATAAAAACTTACTTGGAGCATATTTTCCAACCCATTGTGACTTCTGGACAATAGTGAATCACACGATGTGAAAAGCTGCTATGGTCTTCGGTGTCAGGTATAAACACATATTGATTGTGTCCATTCATGTCCTCTTATATCTACTTTTCCACCATCATGTCATTTAGTGTTTTCACATTTCTCATAGAAACTGGCTTTTCCTTCACTACAAAGTCTCCTTTATCAAACCTACAATTATAGCAATTCTTTCTTTTTAAAATAATTTTTTATTTTGCAATTATAGTTGACATACAATATTATATTTGTTTCAGGTGTACAACATAGTGATTAGATATTTATGTAACTTACGATGCGATTACCCTGATAAATCTAGTACCCATCTGACACCATACATAGTTATTACAGTATTATCTACTCTATTTCTTGTGCTGTGCTTTACATCCCCATGACTGTTTTGTAACTATCAATTTCTTAATCTCTTTCCCTTTTTTACCCACTTCCACAACCCTTTTTCCATCTGGCAACACTCAAAATGTTCTCTGTATCTGAGTTTGTTTCTGGTTTTTTTTGTTGTTGTTGTTGTTTAGTTTTTTTCTTTAGATTCCACATATAAGTGAAGTCATATGTTATTTTTCTCTGTCTTACTCTACTCAGCACAATAACCTCTAGGTCCATCCATGTCGTTTCAGATGGCAAGATTTCATTCTTTTTTTATAGCTGAGTAATATTCCATTGTATATATATATATCACCTCTTCTTTATCCATTCATCCATTGGTAGATACCCAGTTTGCCTCCATATCCTGACTATTATAAATAGTGCTGCAGTAAATATATGGATTCACATGTCCCTTCAAAATAATGTTTTGAAATTACTCAGATAAATACTCAGAAGTGGAATTCCTGGGTCCTTCTTTGTCTCTTGTTATATCCTTTGTTTTAAAGTCTGTTTTCTCTGATATAAGTATTGCTAGCCCAGCTTTTTTGTTTGTTTCCATTTTCATGAAATATCTTTTTCCATCCCTTTACTTTCATCTATGTGTGTCTTTTGATTTGAAGTGAGTTTCTTGTAGGCAGCATATGTAAGGCTCTTGTTTTCTTATCCATTCAGCCACCTTATGTCTTTTGATTGGAACATTTAATCCATTTACATTTAAAGTAATTGTTAATAGATTTGTAGTTATTGCCATTTTATTATTCATATTTTTATCTCTTCTATTTCTTCTTCTTCCTTCTCCTCCCCCTCCTCCTCCCTCCCCTTTCCCCTTTCCCCTCCTCCTCCAAGTCCCTCTTAACATTTCCTGTAATACTGGCTTGGTGATGATGAACTCCTTTAGCTTTTCTTGTCTGGGAAGCTCTTTATCTGTCTTTATATTCTAAATGATAGCTTTGGTGTGTGAAGTAATCTTGATTGTAGGTCCTTGCTTTTCATCACTTGGAATATTTCATGACAATCCCTTCTGGCCTGCAAAGTTTCTGTTGAGAAATCTTCTGACAGTCTTATGGGAGCTCCTTTGTAGATAACTAATTGTTTTTCTCTTGCTGCTTTTAAGATTCTCTCTTTGTCTTTAACCTTTAGCATTTTAATGATGATGTGTGGGCCTCTTTGGATTCATCTTGTTTGGGACCTTTTGTGCTTCCTGGGCTTGTATGTCTATTTCCTTCTCTAGGTTAGGTAAGTTTTCAGTCAATATTTCTTTCTTCAAATAAGTTTTAATTCCTTGCCCGCTCTCTTCTTTTGGTATCCCTATTATGTGAATGTTGGTACACTTGATGTTATCTCAGAGGCCCCTTCAACTATCCTCATTATTTTGAATTTTTTTCCTTGTTGCTGTTCTTCATTTTGACTGGTTCTTTTTTATGTTTTCTATCTTCATTTTTATATTTTCTATCTCTTTATTGAAGTTCTCACTGAGTTCATTTACTCTTCCCCTAAGTTCATTGAGCATCCATATAACTAGTGTTTTGAACTCTGCATCTGGTAGATTATTTGTCTCCATTTTGTTTAGTCATTTTCTGGAGCTTTGTTCTGTTTTCATTTGGGGCGTGTTTCTTTGTCTCCCCATTTTGGCTGCCTCCCTGTGTTTGTTTCTATATATTAGGTAGGGCTGCTATGTCTCCCAGTATTCATAGTATATCCTTATGTAGTAGGTGTCCTGTGGGGCCCAGTGGTGCAATCTCCCTGGTCACTTGAGCCAGGTGATCCAGGTGTGTCCTTTGTATGGGTTGTGTGTGCCATCCTGTTGTAGTTGAGCCTT
>NW_011888991.1:1586305-1599419 GCF_000151845.1 Pteropus vampyrus | reverse complement strand
GCCCAGTGGTGCAATCTCCCTGGTCACTTGAGCCAGGTGATCCAGGTGTGTCCTTTGTATGGGTTGTGTGTGCCATCCTGTTGTAGTTGAGCCTTGGTTACTGTTTGCTCATCAATGGGAGAGAATGACTCTCTGGGTGGTTGGTTGTGAAACCTGGCCATGAGTACAGTGGAGGAGCTGTTGTGCGGGGGCTGACCTTATAGAGCAAGGTTTTTTTTTAGCAGGGTTCTGGTGCCTGCCCTGTCTGCCCCTTGGGTGTGTCATCCTCAGATGTGGCCCCATTTGGTGCTCTGGCTCTGACCAAAGCCGGACATGGGGTGTGCATGTCTGACCAGGGCCTCCTGGGAGGGGCTACGCCGCAAGCCAACTTCAGCCACAGCTTGTGCCCTGTGCAGGGCCACCTGGCCTGAGCTACCAAGCAATCCAAAGATGGCCAACACCCATGCTGTGTTTGGATGTGCCTGGGAGGCCAAGCCTCAAACCAAGGCTGGTTGACACCTATGCAGGGCTTGCGGCTGTCCAGCAAGAGAAACAAGTCACACTGAGGCCAGATTCTGCTTGTTTAGGTTTTGCGAACCTTTGATAGATTTTAGGAAAGCTTGCAGCATGAGTCAGACAGGCCATCTTTATGGAAAAGCCACTGAACGCAGCTTGAGTGGGCCTGCAAGTTAGGTGGGGAGGGTCTCAGGGAATCACCAGGACAGTAACCAGAGTTAGTCAGATTGATAAAGACTCAGACATGGTGGCCACCTTTGTGTGCACAAATGGAGAAGAGGGGGCTCAACAAAGGAACAGTGGCCTCTGCCAGCACTTCTGTCTGGGAGAACGGCGTCCCTCAGGCTCTTGCCCTGAAGGCAGGAAATTCATTTCCACCCCAAATATCCCTGGTGCCTTTTGAGCTGCTGCCTCAGCAATAGAGCTCAGAGTGAGTTTATTAGAGGTATGTCTATGTACCGGCCCTTTAAGAGAATACCTATGACTCCTGCAGCCCTCTGTCTCACTTAGCCACAATCTCTGCTGATTTTCACACCCAGATTTTGTGGGGACTTCTTTTCCTAGCACTGGAACCTGGGCTGGGGAGCCTAGTTTGGGGCTAGGACTCCTCGCTCCTCCAGGGGAGGAGATAGCCAAGATATCCCTTCCGAACTTTTACCGCCACAGGCTGGTTTGGGACCAGGCTGTTTGTGTCTTTGCCCCTCCTACCCATCTTGAGGTGGTTTCTTTTGTATGTCTTTATTTATATGACTTATGTTCAGCTAGACTTTAGGGCATTTTCAATAATGGATTTTCTGTAGTTTAGTTATAAATTTGATGTGGTCATGAGAGGAAGCAAGCACAAGTGTCTACCAAGTCTGCCATCTTGACTAGAATTTTTTGTGTTTTTATTAAAAAAAAGACCTCAAATTCATAAAAAGCCATCTACAATTTATGCTCCACATTTTACGTTTCACTTTATATAAAATTTTAATCAGGATGCCATCGCTGACTACACTTTTAAAAAGGATTTTGCCTAATGTTTAACATAGAACTTTTATACTCAAGAGGGCAAAGAAGGCACAGTGTATATCATTGTAATGGTGGTATTGGTGAAATACTTCCAAATGACCTTTCATCTCTTGGACTGGATTCAGCTCCTTATTAAAGAGCCACATCTTCATCAGCTGTCTGGGTCTTGGTTGTTTGTGAGACTTCTATGGGGGCTGATAATTACAAACACAGGGTTCCCTTTCTCCCATCTTTCCAGGAAATGAGAACTGAGACTATGTCTGCCATTACTTTGGAAGTAACATTCTGAACCTTCTGGTGAAAATAGGCTTAGGAAAAAAGTTGCATAAAACACCTAACATTGCAAGGTTTTATTTACATTTTGGTTGCAGCTTTTTGAAATTTGTGCTGTTCAACTGATTTATGGTCCCTGTGTATTCCTCTTTGGTCCTAAATAAGGATCTTGGGAATTACAGGTCCATAAGAACTACAAGGCTTCATTTTTTGTTCATGTGTTCTTATATGTTTTTTCCTCCTTTGCAGATTTATTTAGAGTTAAACACTTAAGTTGTTTTTACTTCTGTGTTTCCCTGGTTTCTGGACATCATAATATTTTGCCAACATTTTTCAGTATCTGTAAGTAACTCCATGGTCTACTTTTTAACCAAAGTAGTGATTTAGAAAGCTCTAAATGTTCAAAGAATGTACCTGGGGTGTTAGAGGCCATAATTGCTGGCTAAATCATATTCTGGGCACTTATTTATGCTGATAAAACAAATTTGAGGAATAATTACTCATCTCTTTGAATGAAATGGATTTTTAAGCGAACCCCTGTTGGAGGAATACAGACAGGACAGTAGCATAGATCAGAGAGTATAGTATCTAGAGTCAGATGACCTAACTTAGAATCCTATCTCTACCTCTTTCCAGTGTGTGGGCCTTAGAAAGTTACTTTATCTCTCTAAGACTCCATTTCCCTTTCAGTAAATAGAGAATATCAGGGATATGTGTCTATCATCTAGGGCTGTTCTGATGATAACAAGATGGGCCATGTAATGCCTTTAGAAGTCAATAAATATTTGTCATAATTCTAGGGTTTACAAATCCCCCCAAATATTTTGTTTCATTGAGAGACTGTACTGTAATTTGGAAATATATCCGTTTAAAATTAAACTCCTTCTCTTCAATGTCATGAACACGAAGTTACATGAATTTTAAATCAGACCATAGTCATCTTGGCTAATCTAATTCTTCTCTGAAGTTTGTGAAAGTTAATGCTCTTAGGTCATAGCTCTAGAGAACTGCTGGTCAAGAGAATAGATTTATCTTTAGATTTGAAATTAAACAAAAGCAAACAAATAAACTAAAAAAGACATATTGGCATGTTCTCAGTAAACATGCCTTAATCACATGACCTTGACCTAACTGCAGGAGAAGCTGGGATGTGTTCCACTTTGCCTATCATTATCTCTTCTACCCATCATTTCAAAAAAACTCTACTGCATCCTTAGTTGTCATTCTGATTCCAATCTTATGTTTTATGCTCACAGCAACTGATGAATTAAAAGATTAAGTTTTTAAAAATTTTTAGTTTTCTAGGTCTTGTGAAGATATTAGTTGGTATCTTTTAAATTTTCTATATGGTCTTTTTTTTTTTTTTCTATCACTGGACATATATTGTATATTCATGGTAAGGAGATAGGCAGAGTCCTCTGCACTCATTTTATAAAGCTCAAATTGTTAATGATTATGAAATATAAAGTGGAAAATTATTGGCTTCAATACATAATTTTGACAAGGTGACATTACAATTTTAAATTAATGATACCAAAAATACTGATAAAATCATATGAAGGCAAAAAAGTGGATGTGGCTTCAGTCTCCAGTCTAGTTATTTCTCTTTTTATTCCTTCACAAGCACCTAAAAATTCTTACTTTGTTATCCGTAAGGATCTATTAATTTCCCATTGCTTCTATATGCCTCAGTTTGTTAATAAAGATTTTCTTTTCCTTAACTGAACCCTGATTGTTTCTTACTTCCTTCCCATTATTCACTTACACAAAGTCTCCCCTTTAGCTATGCCTCTGTTTGAATGATTCTATCTTTTCTACTAGGAATGCCCTCTCCAAAAATGTTTAACTAGTAATGTCCTGCTCAAGAAGCAACTGTCTTTGTGGTCTTCTTCCAGAATTCTCGAGCCTATGTTATTCCTTGACTTGTGAGTTTCTAGAACCTTAAGGTGTTTGTCCTTGAAGATAAAATCTTGTCCAGAATGTTATCCCCAGAATGGAGCACAAAACTGCACATAGAATGTGTTTAATAGCTATTAGTTGGACATATTAATGTATTTATGTATTTGGCCCTTATTTTTGTTTCACTTATTTGCGTACTGTATTATTCAGGACAGAGTAAGCTATTCTGTGATAACAAATAATGTCAGTGGCTTATGAAATCAAAGGATATGCATGTTCTTTTGAGTCAGCTGTGGCTCTGTTTCACGTTGTGTTTACTCCTACCTAGGTTGATGGAGCAGACTCTTTTGGGAACATTTTGATTATTGTGTCAGCAGGAAAAGAAATAAGGCTCCAGAGCTTCTATTTGGAAAAGATATGTCAGTTCTGCCTTTATGGAGTAAATAAAATGACACTTCTAGAGTTCAGGAGAGTAGAAATGTATAATCCATCCTCAAGGATAAACACACTAAAAAAGGAATTTTTGGTAACTAATAATACAATTTACCACTGGGAGATAAGCACATATCATCTAGTGCATTTATTTAGTCCCTTTGGTGGCATTTATCCTACATACCCAACTATGGTGTTAAATCATGTACATGAGTGAGAAAGTTCCTTCAAAAGTTAGCAGCAGGCAAAAAATAAATAACAAGAAATTACAGAATTATGAATTATGATAGATGACATCATTTCTGATAGCCTGGACCAGAGGTTTTATATTAACCCTCATGAAATATAAACACAGGGGCATTCTTGTTTGTCTTTTGGTATGAATAACCTTGCTTCTGATTTCATATTTTCCCAAATCTGAAGAATAGGGTGTTGAATAAACTACCTTCCTTGATGATGACTTTCCAGTCTGGTGCATTTCTCCACAGTCTACTCTCTCCTTCAATTCTTCTATATGTAGTGTAGGCCATTTCAAATATCTGAACATTTAAGCAAAAATTTTTGCAGTGCAGGATGATACACAATTAAGTCCCATCATCATTGTTTTTTCTTCTTCGATCTGTGTTAGCATCATTAGCTTTAATTTAATTACACCATCTTTTATTATTGAATACATTTAGAATTCACTTTATTGGTTTAATTTTTTATTTTTCCTTTTGCAAAACCTGCAAAATGGTTTATTAGAATCTACTGACCTTCTGATGCTCATTTTGCTTTCTCTTTTTATTCTTTCTCCCCCTCTCTCTCCCTTCTTTTCTTTTTTTCTTCTCCCCGACTCCGCCATCTCTACCTTTCTCTCTCTCTTCTCTTCTTTTTCTTTCTTGCATGCTCTTCTTTCCTCCCTTTCGTGCTTGCTCTTAAAAATCTATTAAATTCTTTTTCTTTCCCTTTCTCTCTCTCTCTCTCCCTCTTTTTTCCCTTCCTTCCTCCCTCCCTTCTCTTCCTCCTTTCCTTGCTTTCTCTTTTATTTTTTAATGGCTGTCAGATAGGGGTCGGGCTTCATAGAGTCTTTAATTTATTGAATGTCTACATGACATCAAATACTTTACTAAGGATTTTGGGGCTTTTTTAACATTTAAATCAGACTAAATATGGCATGTTTATGTACACAAAATATCGGTTGCATTTAGTATAAAAGATTATAAACTAGTGGTTGAAAGTTATTTGGGACCTTATCTGATGAGTTCAGACATTCTTATTTCTCTTACTCATCCCCAGCAAGAATAAACACAAAATGGCTCTACCTCTCCTTGTGTACTGCTTCTGAATGGACTTGAAATAACTTATCTTTAATAGGTCCAAGCAGCTCACAAATTTGCTTTCATTAGTGACATTACAACTCTAGCATCATCTTGGGCCTTTTAAATAGTGAGAAGTACCAGTGTTTAGTACTATTCAAGGCTCTTTTAAAGCAAGTTAATAGCAACTGTCCTACAGTGAGTTTCAAGCTGATTATTAGTACCCCGGTCCTCCTTTCTTCTTAATCTTGTATATATGATAGTTTCAGGGTGTATGTACAATTTCTCCCCTTAGCCAGATGCATGTCCTTATTCTCTCTTTTCTGCAGCTCAGTACAGTTCATGTCCTAATAAGAATTCATACCTTATCTATTCATTCCACAGATATTTATGGAGAACCCCCTACCTGTCAGGTACCCTGTTAGGTACTAAGGCCCTGCAGTTAAAAACTCAGTTCCTGTCCTCAAGGAAAGAATTATTTTTCATGCAGAGAGATAATTGCTGTAAGCCCTGGGGTCCTCTGCAAGGGTAGAAGAGAGTCTCCAACTCAGCCTTGGGAAAATGGTCATCAGACAGAAAAGGACCCTTCCTTGGTCTATGATGTATATTACTGTCATCATTTCTCTGGCTTGAGGCAGTGATTCTTAAAGTATGGTAGTGAGTCTTTTAGATTCCATCTAGGAGAAAAAGTTTGTTGTTAGTGTGTATGTTTGCAGAGAGGATGTTTTTTGAGCAAACATGTCTTTGAAATCTAACATATATACAAGAAATGTATAATCATAAGTTTGTAGTTTGATGCCTTACATAAAATAAGCATGCCAGTGTCCAGGACCTGGATTAGGAAACAGTACCTTGCCAGCCCCATGAAGTTCCCTTTGTGCCCCTGCCTAGACATTACCACCTTTTGGATGGACACTGACCTAACTTCTACTACCAGATCAGTTTTTTTTCTGGTTTTGAACTTTATGTAAGTTCAGTGCCATCATACAACTGATATTCTTTTGTGTCTGACTTTTCTGAGCTAACTTCATGTTTGCGAGATTGAGTGATATTGTAGGGTACAGTTGTAGTTTATATATTCTTTTTGATTTCTAAGGTTTGATCTCATATTCCATTGTATGACTATACCAACATTTATTTATCTTTTCTGTGTTGAGAAATATTTGGGTTCATGGACTTTCAATACCATTCAATCTCACTTTTGGCTCAGAGAGTTAGCAAACAATAATAAACAGCTGGATTTGAAGACATTGTTTTCATTTTCTTACTACATTTTTGGTTACTTTCTATTTATGTCAAGTTATACTAGTTTTTCTATTAAGTGGTGATATAAAGTTTTCTTTTAAATAATTTCAATGGAAATAAATGAATTCAAAATGTTTTAGTAATAATATAGGTATACTATTATGACAAATATGGAGGTGGAATTCAAGTAGCTTGGGATAAATGGGTTTAGAGCTTTGGTTTTTGTTGTTGTTGTTAGGAAGTAATAATTTAAATGCCTAAGGGTTTTAACAATCAGTATTCTCAACCAATTAGTTTAATGATTTATCAGAATGTGTGGGATTAATATAGGCTTACTCTGTTAAGGTCCAGGAAATATCTGGAATCAGCATGCCAAGAGTTTGAAAAGGCCCAGGTAAGATCCATAGCAAGAGCTCTGGGCACGAGAAAGAGAGAGAGAGAGAGAGAGAGAGAGAGATGCAAAGATGGTGACCACTTGGGAATGAGGTTGGCAGAAAAATGGCTAGAGAAGCAATGCTGACTCTGATATGCTGATCCACAGTTTATGTTAAGAAGGTCAAATAACTCACTTGATTCTCACTTCCTCCTTCTCTCTTGACAATAATAATACTTGAAATTATTTTTTATTATTTGCAGATTATTAGTTGCACTCATTATGGACAAAGCACTTTGTATAGTTTATACTCTTTAAGTCTTACAGTAAGCCTACAAAAGAAGTGTATATTACTGTGGTAGGCAGAATGTGGCCCCCAAAAATGTTTGAATCCAAATCTCTGTACTTGTTAATCTGTTACTTTACATGCAAAGGGATATTAAAGCTGCAGATAGAATTAAGTTTACTGAACTGTCGACCTTAGAATAAGGGGATTTCCCTGGATTTTCTGTGTGCGCCCAGTGTAATCACAAAAGTTCCTAAAAGTAGAAGAAGGCAAAGAAAGGGTCAGAGTGAAGTGATGTGAAAACCCACATTGGTCACTAAAAAAGTCTGCATTTGTAGCCAGGTCTATCTGACTCTAAAACAAATACTCTTGATTGTTAATGCCAACAATCTAAGACCAGAACATAGTTTGGGTCATTATATCACTTCGCTATTTTAATTTATCCACTAGATAGTAGAAAGAAAATCAGATTGGCTCCAAAAGTCTGAGAAGTGAAAAAGGAAGGTCATCACATTTAAAAAAAGGATTTATGGACTTATGGGCCTAATACACTTTTGTATAAGTTGGTATCTGTGAGAATGTTCATGATGCACTTAACAGAGAAGCCAACTCAAACTGGCTTAACAATAAAGGAAAATTTTGACAAACATCAAACAAACAAATAAAAAGTCCACTGCTTTTCTAGCTTCAGTTTAAACTTGGTCCAACATTACAGTGAGGCCGTGTTCCCTCTCTCCCTTTCTCCCTCCCTTCCTTCGGTATTTCTCTCTTTCGGCTCTGTTTTGTCTTGTCTTGATTACACTTAAAAGCTAACTCTCTTGGGATCCCTACATAGCTGACTGAATCTCCTAAAGTCTTGTCTTTCCTTTTTACAAAAAGCAGGAAAGGTAAAAATGCCTTCCTACCAGTATTCTTACCCCCAAATAAGCTACCAACCAACGAAACAAACAAAAAGCAAAGAAAAAGAAATTCTCAGTGATTGAAATAGTTTGGATCACATGCACGCTGCTGTCCAGTGGAATGAGAAGCACATCTTTCCTAGGCCATACCTAACTCCAGAAAAAAATAAACTTTCCTGAAACCACATTGATTCCCACACAGATATCAGAAGCCTTCAGAAGGAGGACTGGTTCTTGTATAACAAAGAGACAGCCTAATAACACTTCAAGGAGAAAAGAGGTTCTGCCAAGGCAGCAGAAGTGATAGATTTGACAGGAAGGTCAGTTCCTTCTACTCAGGAAGCTAAAACTAAAATCATTCCATTTACATTAGTCTGTGTCAGAGTAGTTCAGTCATGTGGTAGCTGCATTTTCTATTTGTGTGTAAGGGTCCATAGGAATATTGAATGTAAACATTTTATAGACAGGTTGCTTCCGTATCTTAGCTATTGTCAATAATGCTGCAGTGAACATAAGGGTTCATTTATCTTTTCAAATTTGGCATTTTGGATTTCCTTGAATAAATACCCAGAAGTGAAATTGTAGGGTCATGTGGTAGTTCTATTTTTAATTTTTTGAGGAACTTCTATGGAGATGGAGGAACTTTCTACAATGGCTGTATCAATTTTTAATCCTACCAATAGTGCCCATACATAGATGAATGGATACAGAAGATTTAGTACTTATTTACAATGGAATATTACTCACCATAAAAAAGAATGAATTCTTGCCATTTGCAAAAACATGGAAGGACCTAGAAGGTATCATTTATGAAATAAGTCAGAGAAAGTCAAATACCATGTGATTTTACTTATATGAGAAATCTAAAAAGCAGAATAAATGAACAACCTAAATAGAAAAATACTCAAAAACAGAGGAAAAAATGATGGTTGCTAGATGGGAGGGGGATTGAGGGGATGGGTGAAAAAGGTGAAGGTATTAAGAAGTATAAATTGACAGTTATAAAAAATAGTCATGGGGATGTAAAGTACAGCATAGCAAATACATTTAAAGTATTTAGTATCATCATCAATAATATTGTAATAACTATGTATGGTGTCAGATGGATACTAGACATATCAGAGTCACTTCATAAGTTATATTAACATCTAATCACTATATTGTACATCTAAAACTAATATAATATTTATGTAAACTGTAATTGAAAAATTAAAAAAATATTAAAAAAATGAAAAAACAAAACAAAACTAAAACACTTTATGGAGTCTTGATCTTAGCAGAATGATGCAATCAGTGAAATGTTCAGTGAAAGGTCTCCAGGATATGTTTATAGTATTCTCTTTCTGTGTCTTTTTATTGGTGTCTATTTAAAAGAATATTAAAGCATTTCTTAAAAACATTATTAAGCAGAGCTCCATATAGATAGCCAATCCCTTTACTTACTAAGTATCTATTATTCCTTGCCCACAGTTACAATTATTTTTTCTATTGCCTTAAGAAAATTTTGTAATTGAACAGTAAGAGAGTGACAGTCTTCTAGATTCTAAGAACTCTCAAGTCCCTATTAAACTCATAGCCAAGGAAACATTAATCAGTTGCCAATAAGCAGCTCTGTAGTGGAGTTCACATATGTTTCTCATCAGAAATAACATATGCTTGAATGAAAACTCCAGAACTTTACCCACTAGAGACACATTTTGTTATTAAGTGTTTCATTATGCTTTTCTTTTTGTCATGGCTGAATGACCAGTTAAAACATAAAATGTCATTTGGTAGTTGGGAAGGAAAAAGATGGATTACTCTTTTCATTGAATGTCCTGGTTGCTGATTCCATACAGGGAGAAATATATTAATGTCTGTCTCTGAATTTATACTTATTTGGCAAAATAAGTTAATAATTAATAATAGTATTGCTAAAGTCTTCTTAACCAAATTCAAAGCCTGCCATTATCCCATATGACCTGTGTGATCAGTTAACCTAACTCTGTAAAATGACAATACTGATGTTAATTTTACCTTGTAGGATTGCTGTAAGGTAAAAAAAAAAAATTAGAAAATACATTTAAAGTATTTAGTACAACACTAGTTATATAGAGAGCATGGACTGAGTGTAGGGAATATTATCATTGTTTTTTCTGACCCTCACACCAATTTTTACAGGTGAGGAAACTGAAGTTTGGAGAGGTTAAATAACTTACCCAAAGTTTCATCACATAATGAGTGACAGATTCAAATTAGTTTTCCAAACATTTTTTGTTTCCTGAAGTGGACATTATACCCTTTTGACATAAACTATTTAACTTTCTAGTTTTAGCAGTATCTGTCTCCCACTGAAAGCAAGATTTATGAGGAAAGGAGCTGTGACTATTTTTGCACTGTTGTTTTTCCAGGGCTTAGCATAGTTCTGGTCACATACTACATCTTGGATAAGAGCTGATTGAAAAAAAATCTATAAATTTTGTAAACACAGTTTTCTAATCAGAGAAAACCATGATTGGTTCCCATAATTATAAATTATTCTAAAATGATAAACATTAATTTTTGAGGTTCTTTATATGTGGTTTGTGGGCACATTCTATATATTATGCAATTAGTCTTTGGTTATTCATGGAGTATATGTTAACTCGCACACACATTTGCAATCATTAGATCCACTGTGAATTACAGCACTAACATTAATGAACTTAGCTGCCCCAATGTTAACGTTTTGCTCCTGAACTGAATCAATGGAAATTTCTGCTGACAGACTTTCTAAACTAATATTTCTTAATTCTCGATCTGTCACAGCTGAGAGAATTGTCATTGATATATGAAAATTTGCAATATAACATTATATATGCAAATTAAATAAATGTTGGCAAAAATAATTATTATTGCTTGTGAGAGGATTAACTGTTACAGTCTGCCCTGTTTTCTGTTGAATACTGTTTAATACTGTGGCATGTATTAACTGAGGAAATTAATTTGAGTTTAATTGTTGTGCGTGGCTGTTAATGTGCACACTTTTGATGGACTTTCAGTTACACTGAAGCAGCAACCCAGCAGCTATACTTAGGCTAATCTGCTGATAGGATGTATATGATGGAGGAAATGGTTTGTACTGGATGAATTCCAAGTGCAGTGTCATCTGTAGTAGGTAGCTGTGATTCAAGGGGAAAAGCACTAGGCTTGGAGTAGGAAGAGCACATGACTGGGTACTGGCCATGCTATTAATAAGCTACATATATCTCATAGATGCAACTGGAGAATGGCAGAAAACCAATTTAACTTAGGGATTTATTTTGAGAATTAAACGAATTAATGCATGTGAAAACAGATTTGTGAACTATAAGCTGATCCTTTAAATGAGTGGAATGTCTATAGTAAACTTTTCATTTATTCACTTAAGGACAAATTTATTTAAAAAGTTACATAAGATTAAACAGGAATCTAAGAGGCACTCAGGAAAGCATTTGTTGATGAATAAATGTAGATTGAGATTAAGTAGAGAAAATATCCCTTTACAAATATCAGCATGAATAAAAAATTTTTGCACGAAGAAAGATGGTCAAATCATCTGGAGGTCTGCTCATTTCAAGAAGTAATTAATACCACAAAATTCCTGTATGGCTACAAGTTAAAGAGTAAGATGTTCTACTCATCCCTGCGATGTCAGAGAAATAAATGTCTGGGGAGGGGAGAGATATAAGAGGTACATCAGGAGAAGTTGACCTCAAGTTAATAGACTCTGTTATCTTTGAAAGAGAACACATTGCTGGAGAAGCCCACTATATTCATTCAACAGAGAGGCAGGCTTTCTGTGTTTGATTCTCATTTTCTGACCCCAGAGTGAAGGCCCAGTGGCTCTTCACACAAAGCAGGTCAATTTGGAAAGAGATTAACCCTTCCATGCCTTTTACACTTGTCTGACATGGAGAATATTGGCAGGTAAATGTTTATCTTTTCAGAAAAAAAAATTGCAAGAGAGAAAAATAAGTTCATGCAGTCAATCAGGAAATGCTTATTGATTGTGCACTCTATGCTGGTTACTTTTAAAAATGTTGAACAGTATAGAAAAAAGATAAAATTAATTTAATGCCTAACTTATTGAGTGCTCTTATATATACCAGTCACTGTGCTCAGGCTTAAATAGTTAATTCTCACAAACCTTATGGGGTAGATATCATTAGCTCTCATTTACAGTTAAGAAAACTGAGACTCAAGGAGCTTTAATAACTTGCTCAAGGACATATAGCTAGAGAATGATAGAGCCGAAATTTGAAACTATCAAATCTAACCTGCATCTTAAGCATCATGCTACAGCCTCCACAATGGGAAGATAGACAATAACAGTGAGATATAATAAAGCCCACATAAGACTTATGTGACAAAGCAGACAGAAAGAAGCACATTTCACAGAATTTATATTATATATATGTATATACATATATACACCCATATACACCCATATATGTATTCACACACACATATACATATACACACAACACACACATATATGTGGATTTTTAAAGATTCAATTTCTTGTCTTTTAAAAGTTCTGTAATTCTTAGTCGACAGTACATCTGGCAAAATATATTTGCGAAATATAGACATCCCAGAGTGGCATTTCATTTATTAATAAAGTGAAATATTTTATTTACCCACAGGATTGTTTAAAGGTCATGATATGTATCAAGTGCCCAATGAAGTGCTCAATACATGTTTGCCAATCAAAGTTATTCCCCTTCCCTGTGGTCACTATTTTTTCAATTGGATGTGTTGTTTTCCTCTGCTTCTTTTGTGTAAATCCTTTATGAACAAGAACTATGTCTTATAATTATTTAAAATCATCCCAACATTTCTAACCTCTTTCTTTATGCCCATCCCCCTCTAGTGCCTATTCTAGATTTGGATTACTCTGTAA
>NW_011888991.1:1579594-1585563 GCF_000151845.1 Pteropus vampyrus | reverse complement strand
ATTCTAAAACGCATGGAGCCAATTGAGATGAATTATGAGCCTTTACTAGCCACCGGTGACTGACTCTCTACCACGCAGGGTTAGAGGAGATCAGCACCGAGCTCCCAAAAGAGGCAGTTTATAAAGCCTAGAACCACACCCTGGTTTAACATCAAACATGCAAGCAGATTACAGAAGCAGAAGTTGGCCATTAGCATCTTTGCCCAGAACCACACCCTTAACATTAACAAGCTCTACCATTTTAGGAAATTTTAAGTATATAGTACAGTATTGTTATCTATAGACACTATGTTGTATAATAGATCTCAAAAATTTACTTATCTTGCATAACTGAAACTTTGTAAGTTTTGACCGTCACCTTCAAATTTTTTCCTTCCTCCAACCCCTACAAACCAGCAGTCTATGCTTCCACGAGTGTGACAATTTTCAGTTCCATCCCAGGGTGTCTTACTGACCCTCCATAGATCTTTAGAGGTTGTCTGACCAAAAGCTAAATTTTACTACCTGCAGCTGGGAAGATAGCTTTGTAATGCTACAGCATACGTCTCTTCACTTTCCTGAGCATTTAAAGAATAATTCTCTCTCTCTTTCCTTTTTTCCAGTTAAAATGCTGTCTGAGATTGTTCAGAGAAATAGGCAGCAGCAGCTTCAAAAGCTGAGGCCCCTTGGGCCTTCAGGAACTTGAGCTTTGCCAACTAGGAACTTACATTGTCTTGTGAATTCTGATGAGGTATTTGAATTAGAGAAAACTGAAAATCAAATTCCTCTCAGATTTTTCTTCCTCTTTTTAACTTAAAAAAAAGTTATTCCTTTTAGTTTTTAACCCTCTACACTACACGGATGTCTATAGTTTTTCTCTATCCTACTTACCTTGATAGAACAATGAGAGATATGTTTTGAGTCCTGAGACTGGATTTTCAGAGATCTACATTCTCTCATTCAGAAAAGAAATAAACCCTTGATCTCGTCTACTTAAACTGATAAACAAATTACTATTATTCACAAACATTTCCTTGGTTCCCACCCCTTCATGAGTTCTTAGACTTACCTGACAATAAAAAGAAACAAACAAAAAACTCATGGCATTTGTTTGCTTAGAAAACTTACTTAATTCATAAACTTGGAAATAAAAATGTGATGTATTGAGAAAATCTTAAAATAATATTCACTTATATCCTTAGTTAATCTCATACTCTCACTCATCAGGTTATTGTGACAAGTAGACTATCACAGATCTCCTTTCCAATTTAATCAAAAACCATTCCAGAGGGCTACTTATGCATTTTAAGTATTAATGCAACTCATAAGAAAACATACAACTGGTCGATTGTACCAAGGTAACTGTCATCATATAAATCATATAAATGATTCCTTTCTCTATCCCTCCCTCCCTTCCATAAGTAATTCCTTTTTTTTTTTTTTTTTTTTTTTTAGGCAAGGCAACCCTTGGTTGCCTCACAGATTGCAAGGGCCTTATCAGTTCACAATCCCTTTATTTTTTATTTTTCATGCCTACAGCACCTGGTCTTCCTAGGTGATCTCCCATCCAAGTACTAACCAGGCCCGACCCTGCTTAGCTTCCGAGATCAGACAAGATTGGGCTTGTTCAGGGTGGCATGGCTGTAGACCACAAGTAATTCTTAAGAACTTCATATGAGGACACATAATAAACCTGAGAATGTAAACAAGGCATGGAGAACCTTAATATAGGCTTGTATGAGATAGTCTCAGGCCCTGTGACTTTGCCATGAACCTCTCTTTAAAATAGGTTAAAGGAATTAGTACTGGATTCCTATTTGCCACAATTTCCTCTCCTAGGAAGCAGTCAAATGGGTGGGAACAAATCCCTCCTTTGATAGGTAGCCCGAATGCTATGGCTGGCCCTCTGTTGTAGGTAGCAATCACCCTCTGCCCTCTGCCACAAAAGTTCCAAGAGAAATCATTGATTTTAGGTAATTGAAGGCTTCAAACTTCAAATAAGAATAGGGAGCATGGGGAGTAATTGGTCATGGTATGGCACTGGATATCATAAAGGATAAAGGGAATTAAAAAAAAAATCAGCATAAGAGAGAATGAAGAGGGTGGCTCCATAGTGTAGTGGTTAGCACGTGTGCTTTACACGCAGAAGGTCCTGGGTTTGTGCCCCAGGTGGAGCCACGGACCGTACCCCAGGTGCGCTAGGCCCTCCAGGTGTGCCAGGCCCCAGGAGCAAACCGCGAACATGTGAGAGGAGACGCCCCGCCTTCAGAGATGCAGTTCTTAAGGGGAAAATGGCAACATCCATAGGTCAGGGGTAGAAGTTGGGGGGCGGGGGCAAGGAATTAAAGAGGAGAAAAAAAAAGAGAATGAAGAAAGAGAGTGAGTGACAGGTATCTGTGACCTTGGGGAAATGAAAGCATTTGAACATGAGTACATTTTATCAGAAACAGGTAATAAAAATTAAAAACTGGCTTATTTTCTCCCATTGTAGAAGCATAGGAAAGGAATAAACCCCAGTTGTCAGAGAACACACTTGTGACTTAATTGTACTTGGTGGCTTAAAAGAACATGGCTTGTTTTTGACCACTGGACAAAGAGATAAGGAAATATGATACACTAGGCTCAAAGGGTTCAGGAACAGATCAGAAACTATAGGAGCTGAACTTGGTTATTTGGTTCGTTTCTCTGACTATATGTCCTGAAATTTAATTCCATGGAATTAAATAAATTGAGAGAAAAGTCTTACCCAAATGGGGCCGTCATGAAAAATTTTGGCAGATCCTAAAACACAGAATTTGGAAAGAAGAATATAAACAGTTGGATTATTTAGCTTGGAGGAGAAAATAACCAAGAAATGGTTAATAATCAAATAGCTGCAGCAGTCCCCTTTTGTAAGGGAATAAGCAAATAAATAAGCAAACACGTGTATATGTGTTTATATGTATGTATATATACATAAAAACATATACCTATGTATTTATAAAAGTGGCAAAATGAAACTGTATAGAAGGTATAAATAAAAATCAGTTAACACTAATGATCATTAGAGCTGGATTTAAAGGGAGGACAATGAAGGCTATTTCAAATGTTTTCACAATTTTTAGACCCTTCTAGCAACAGGAAATACTGGATTGAACAACATATGAGTAGGGCCTAATTCTTCACGTGAGAAGGAAAAAGCTCTGAAAGATGTCAAGGCTGTTTTTGAACCCTGAGGAGGCTAAGACTGTTGACTGCAAAGTGAAAATGCTGGTTTTAAGCTTTTAATTAAGCTTGCAGGCAAACAGTTTATAACCCTGGAAATATTTAATTTGGGGAGGTTTATGTTAAGATAATAAAATAATTAGCTTTTCCTCATTAGAGGCATGCTGAGCAGTAGGATGGTGTGTTCTGGAAAATTACATTTCTGCTCTTTGACTTAACATGTGTGGATTGATGCAAATCAGATAGCTGACTGACTGGCGCTTTAACACGTTTACCTTGTTTCAACTAATTACCTGTTCGGAATCACTGGAGGTTCCATTTTAAATTAACGACTTAACGACTGTGAGGTATTAAATGCAAACATGTATCTACTGAGAAATTAGCAAAGAATAACAAACTCTGCATTGTTTCTCAAATGTACTCTCAGCTCTCGGTTGCCTATGTGGACAGCAACCTGTGGACCTCCTGTCAGATCCGTCAGATCTGGCTAACTGCCTGTTTTTGTAAAGTTTTATTGGAAGATAGCCATGCCCATTCCTTAGTGTTGTTTGTGGCTGCTTTCCCATTACAAGGGCAGAGTTGAGTAGTTGCAATATACATTGTACACCAGCAAAACCTAACCTATTTACTAACTGGCCCTTCCAGGAAAAGGTTTGCAGACTCCTGCCTTGAAGGTCACGACGGTAATCTGTAGTAGTTCTTGTCCATACATTGTTTTAGCTAGAGGTCAGTTTTCATATGCTCATTGATTACCAATGGACAGTACATATGTTTAAAAAATAAAATTCAAGTTTGATGTTTTATTTCAGTTCTTTATTTTAGTCTATATGACTCCCAGTACATTTCTTTGGACACAGTCTATGAGTTGATGAAATTCAGGATTAATTTTGGTGAGTGATGAAACATGGCTTAATTTGACATTGTTGTGCTTCATGATTCATGCTTTCTTTGTCATTGGACTTTATTTAGATTATTTCTTGGCTCATAACAGCTATAGGGTTTTGATAGGAAATCCACATTGCTATTGTTTCTTAAACCCAAAATATTGTTAATGTGACATGAAAAGAGGTAAATAATTTTAATTTGCTCCTGAAAGTAGGATCTTTATATGGCCAGTTTTCTGAGTAAAGAAGAGCACTGGACTAGCTGGCTTCTAAGGTCGTTGTATAGTTTTCAGGTTTTGAAATAGAGGACTGTGGCTGAGAGGGGAGCTCTCTTTGGCGAAAAGCAAAACAAAACATTGATGTCTATGCTAATGAATTAGTGAAGGGACTTATTTATGTTTTCATAATGTTTTTCCTTCTGTTTTAAAGAACACTATTTTTATTTGATTGACCTACTGTCCTTTAGGTAAACATCTTACTGTTTTGTTTTATATCACTGTACTTTCTTTGCCCCCACCACATGTTAACTACCTAATTTCAGAAAAGTTTTAAAGCACCTAAATTCTTAGGAACAGCTTTTCCTTTCACTTTAAAAAGAAAAAAAAAAAAATCTCTGACTCATTATACAATAGACCCTTCTACTAAAAAGCTAAAATCTATCAGGGTAGCAAATACACAGGAAGTCCATTTTCCTTTTCTAAACAATAACTAGTGTTCTAGATCTTCAGGGAAGAAAGTGGAGAACACTTACTCTTTAAATCAACTCTATCTAACTTTGACTATAAGCAGGAACTGATTGAAGAAGTAGAGGTGATTTGTATCCTGAGAGAAAGTAGAGATATCATTGAATAGCTGCTATTAATTCATTTCATTCTTGAAAAAGAATAGTGAATATTACTATGTCCAGGACTGTGCATAATGTGGAAAATAAAAGGACAGACACATGGGTCTGTTTTTAGTGAGCTCAGTATCACGGGAAGATGTGCATTCCAGGCTGAGGAAATGACCCAGGTGATGACACAGGTAAATTTAGAGAATGCATGTGGCATACAAGGAGGAGAGGAGGCTTAAAGGAGTAGGCATGGGCTAGCTATTGAAGAAATATGTAGACCAATTAAAGCAATTTGCTGCATGTAGAAAACTGTGGGTTTTTTTGAGCGGTATAGATCATATCGAGAATGAATAGTCAGAAAGGCAACATGCAAATAAGGTGTTTAGCAAGAGACAGAAAAATGACATTTATAGTCAACACATTTTGTTTGCGTTAAATTTTATGGTGCCCGTGTAAACAGTACAATTTATGTGAGGTTGTCTTTATCACTATGAGGATGGCATAACACAGAAGGAATATGGATACTTTTTGTATATTTACTGTGGGCTTTATTTTACCAGAGTCTAAATCCCTCCCTGAGAGTCTTAAGTCCCTCCTTTTATGGCTTAACTTGATTGACTTTTGCCTTCCTTCTTCCTGTGGACATTTAGAAGTGTCTGGAGACAATTTTGGTTGTCACAGCTGAATGGGGGGGGAGGGGGAAGATTCTATTGTTATCTACTGAGGAGAAGCCAAGCATGCTACTTCGTATCATCCCACAATGTATAGTACAGTCACCCACAGCTAAGAGTTATTCTACTCAAATGGTAATAATATGAAGGTTGAGAAACTCTGACTGAGAATTAGGTTTTCCATCCTGATTCCATCCCGCTCACTGTCCTGTATATGTGACCCAGGAAATATGAACGGGGTTGAAGGCTTACACAAGATATCCAGGGCAGCCTATAAGATTAGGTGGGATTAGAGTCCTCTAAATGTACAAAGCCTAATGTAGAGTTTGTGTTTTAACTTTACAGTCTCTTGTGGCCAAAGGAAATGAACCCTGTGCACCTCTTGCATTGAACTTTTTA
>NW_011888991.1:1577008-1579544 GCF_000151845.1 Pteropus vampyrus | reverse complement strand
CCTTTAGGTAAACATCTTACTGTTTTGTTTTATATCAC
The DNA here is from genome assembly GCF_000151845.1 of Pteropus vampyrus. Lineage (NCBI taxonomy): Eukaryota > Metazoa > Chordata > Mammalia > Chiroptera > Pteropodidae > Pteropus > Pteropus vampyrus. Next base: position 1,579,506 of record NW_011888991.1, on the reverse strand, counting down.
TCTACTTTCTTTGCCCCCACCACATGTTAACTACCTAATTTCAGAAAAGTTTTAAAGCACCTAAATTCTTAGGAACAGCTTTTCCTTTCACTTTAAAAAGAAAAAAGAAAAAATCTCTGACTCATTATACAATAGACCCTTCTACTAAAAAGCTAAAATCTATCAGGGTAGCAAATACACAGGAAGTCCATTTTCCTTTTCTAAACAATAACTAGTGTTCTAGATCTTCAGGGAAGAAAGTGGAGAACACTTACTCTTTAAATCAACTCTATCTAACTTTGACTATAAGCAGGAACTGATTGAAGAAGTAGAGGTGATTTGTATCCTGAGAGAAAGTAGAGATATCATTGAATAGCTGCTATTAATTCATTTCATTCTTGAAAAAGAATAGTGAATATTACTATGTCCAGGACTGTGCATAATGTGGAAAATAAAAGGACAGACACATGGGTCTGTTTTTAGTGAGCTCAGTATCACGGGAAGATGTGCATTCCAGGCTGAGGAAATGACCCAGGTGATGACACAGGTAAATTTAGAGAATGCATGTGGCATACAAGGAGGAGAGGAGGCTTAAAGGAGTAGGCATGGGCTAGCTATTGAAGAAATATGTAGACCAATTAAAGCAATTTGCTGCATGTAGAAAACTGTGGGTTTTTTTGAGCGGTATAGATCATATCGAGAATGAATAGTCAGAAAGGCAACATGCAAATAAGGTGTTTAGCAAGAGACAGAAAAATGACATTTATAGTCAACACATTTTGTTTGCGTTAAATTTTATGGTGCCCGTGTAAACAGTACAATTTATGTGAGGTTGTCTTTATCACTATGAGGATGGCATAACACAGAAGGAATATGGATACTTTTTGTATATTTACTGTGGGCTTTATTTTACCAGAGTCTAAATCCCTCCCTGAGAGTCTTAAGTCCCTCCTTTTATGGCTTAACTTGATTGACTTTTGCCTTCCTTCTTCCTGTGGACATTTAGAAGTGTCTGGAGACAATTTTGGTTGTCACAGCTGAATGGGGGGGGAGGGGGAAGATTCTATTGTTATCTACTGAGGAGAAGCCAAGCATGCTACTTCGTATCATCCCACAATGTATAGTACAGTCACCCACAGCTAAGAGTTATTCTACTCAAATGGTAATAATATGAAGGTTGAGAAACTCTGACTGAGAATTAGGTTTTCCATTCTGATTCCATCCCGCTCACTGTCCTGTATATGTGACCCAGGAAATATGAACAGGGTTGAAGGCTTACACAAGATATCCAGGGCAGCCTATAAGATTAGGTGGGATTAGAGTCCTCTAAATGTACAAAGCCTAATGTAGAGTTTGTGTTTTAACTTTACAGTCTCTTGTGGCCAAAGGAAATGAACCCTGTGCACCTCTTGCATTGAACTTTTTATTCCTCTGTGATTAGGCATAGCAGTTGTAGAGAATCACCTTCATGATTCGACTGAGCTCCCTTTCATTAAAAAATAGTTCCTGGAAGAAGACTCCCCTTAATCCAATCAATATCTGCATTTACTTGTGATGTATGTCCCTAAACAAAAAATTCACAGGGTGTCTCCTACACTACATGGTGTATTTCTGAAATTATCTCTGTGTCCTCATGTTTATGGTTTTAATAGGAATAGATTTCCTCAAATCTCCTTGCCACAGTGGGAAGTTGCTTCATGTTTTTTCCTTCTCTGAAAAGAAATGGTATTCATGGTATTTAGAAATAGAAGCATTATATTTTAATGCCCAGGAAAGGAAGGATTGCTGATATTCTGTTTGTACATACATTCCATGTAATTCGCTGCATTTCTGATTTACCTTAAGAATGAAGAAATGCTGAGCAATTAGGAATAGAGCAATAAAGGCTCTGGGGTAATGTTTCCTACAGAACTCTTAGGAAAAGTGGTACGAATTAGTCCCCCCAAGTTAGATAACTCACAATGATGGAGCTGTAACCTACCCTACAAAAAAAAATAACTTTTTTAAAAAGCCAAAAAAAAAAAAGAAAAAAGCCCATAAAACACCTTGTGCTAAAACACATAAGCATTCCTTCCTCTAAATAAAAGCAAACATATCCTTAAAAATGTTTTTCTTACATTTCTGGGTATTTTAGCTTCTTATAAATGCATTAAAATTATTTTTCCCCACAAAAGAGGCCAGTTCTTAATTTTGGAACCCTGTGGGTGGAACAAATGATAACATCCAAGGAGAACAGCAGGAGACTTTCTGAGAGGAGAACACCCCTGGGGATACTCTCTCATCTGGTTGCAACTCTCCAGGAGAGAGCCATGTCCTGACCTCTTCTTCTGTCTAATTTGCTGTTGTTGTTCCTCTTCTCTTCTTGGAGAGAATAATAACTTCATAATTTATTTCTCTGCCTCACAGGACATTCACAAACGATGATATCATACTTTTTTTCCTCTACAGGTAGTCCAGACTGTTAGAAACTACTAGAATCTAGAAATGTACAGAAGAAGGGGTCCTGAGAATTCAACTGG
>NW_011888991.1:1572159-1576143 GCF_000151845.1 Pteropus vampyrus | reverse complement strand
GTATTTTAGCTTCTTATAAATGCATTAAAATTATTTTTCCCCACAAAAGAGGCCAGTTCTTAATTTTGGAACCCTGTGGGTGGAACAAATGATAACATCCAAGGAGAACAGCAGGAGACTTTCTGAGAGGAGAACACCCCTGGGGATACTCTCTCATCTGGTTGCAACTCTCCAGGAGAGAGCCATGTCCTGACCTCTTCTTCTGTCTAATTTGCTGTTGTTGTTCCTCTTCTCTTCTTGGAGAGAATAATAACTTCATAATTTATTTCTCTGCCTCACAGGACATTCACAAACGATGATATCATACTTTTTTCCCTCTACAGGTAGTCCAGACTGTTAGAAACTACTAGAATCTAGAAATGTTCAGAAGAAGGGGTCCTGAGAATTCAACTGGTTCAGCTCTTCTCCCTTTGCAAATGAGGAAACTGAGGTTCAGTGGGGCAAGGCAGCTCACTCAGAGTAGCAGGATCAATTTAGGCAGACACACATGTTTGGCACTGAAACACTCTCCCAGTGCAGCCTCTGCTTCCTAGACCTTGGTGACAGGCTTGCCAGATATGGCAAAACAAACAAATAAACAATGCTTGGGACAAACGTATCCTAAATACAATTATTCATTGTTTTTCTAGAATTCAGAGTTAACAGAGCATCCTGTACTTTATCTAGCAAAACAGCCTGAGATGTTGAAACCTTGTACTCTTAGTTAATTGGAACATTTAACTACAACAAACCATTAACTATGCCCAAACCCCAGAATTTTCTCTTGATTGCTGTATGCATTTTGTTTGTTTGTTTGTTTTATTTTGTTTTGGTCCCACAGCTTGAAGAGCAAAGGTTGTAAAAATAATTGAAGATACACAGAAATATGTTTTCAGTTAGAAGCACTGGATTCATCTGACATCCTGCGAATGAACTGCCACTGCATGAACGTCCCATGCAGGGTAAAGGAAAGCAAGCAGTGTGGTACATCCTGATATGCATTCTTAAGACAATCTGAAGTCTTTTAGTAATTTTATAATTGTTATTTATTTTGCTTTATTAAAAGATTCTTAATTCTACTACAAAGAATGTCAATAATTACTTAAGAAAGTAGAAGTTTAAAAATAAAAATTAGTTAAACTGTAGTTATTTATACCTTATTCATTTATGTATTCACTTATTCTGTAATCATTATTCCTTTCCACTCCATGCCTTATCAAAATACAAATGGTGCTTGGCCACTACTATAAGAAAACTTGCCTCCTCAATATTGCTGAAACTAGTCTAACGTGGATATGGCTTTTATTTATCTCCAGTGCTTCTAGACTAATCAAATGTCTTTCCAGAAATAAATGATTTACATTCTATATAGACAAGTTGCTAACAATGTTCCATAAATGAAAACCTGGTTTATATTCTAATGCCTTAGGCAATCTCACCAAGTGTAATATCGTCCCCCACTTTGAAATGAGAAATGAACCTGTTTGCTCTATTTCACTTGTGTTAGTGGCATCATGTGGTTAAGAGGATAAACTCTGGAGTTAGGCTGATGGATGTGATCTTGGGTAAGTCACTTAGTTTCTGTATCTCTAGATTTCTCTGTTTTCTCATTTGTTAAGTAGGGATAATAAAAGTACCTTCTTCATAGCCTTCTTGTGAGATTTAAATGAGTTGTTATGTTAGAGTTAGAATTGAGCAAGTTTCCTAATCACTCTGATGTAATCATTAGCTGTTATTATTCCTTTGCCTCCTTGCTCCTGTCTTCACATCATACCATCTAGGACTTTTGGATATTTTTTCCCTTTGCTCGCTTTCAAGGTTTTCTGTGAATACAACTTTCCCCTTGAATTTGAGTTCTCACTTTGGGATGAGTCTCAACCTCACAGCCATGATCCTAATCTTAGCCTACTTTTATACCAGGCTGTATCTGATGGGGCATAAGCCCAGGTATCACTCCTAGGACCTTTACTTACATAAGAGGGAGTTTGGAAAGGTGAACTCCTATCTGTACTGTTTACCTCTCTGTCCCCAACTTCTAGACTGTGCATGGTTAAGATGTAACACACATTTGCTGAATGAAGAAATGAACACTTTTAAGCACTTAAGATCGACACAATATTTTTCCTAGGCCAAGAGAAGCTGTTACAGTTAATTGGATGCATATCATTAAAGAAAAATCTTAGAGTAGATGATCAACCTCCTTAAGACCCAGAATGTGGCATGTATACATGGGAATACCCTCTGATCACTTCATTTTTCATTTCCTAAAATTGTATGATATCACTTAAGTGATGAGTTTTCTCAAAGTCATTAAGATTCTCATTTCCCTTTCCTAAAAGAAGTACTAACATTGAAAATAAAGTTTTCTTATATAGGCATTTTTGCTTATTTTCTAAAGAATGGATTGCATCTTGATTTTTTTTCCCTTCTCTCACTCATCTCATTAGAGGCTACCCTTCAAACTTCTTTCTTAGACAAAGAACTCTTTTCTATTAGGTCATTCTAGTTTTCATTTATTTATATTTATTCTCTCAATGTCTTCTTAAGATTGATTTTCATTTATTTACTTTTTAATTAAACTTATCAAGGTGATATTGCTTAATACAATTATGTAGGTTTCAAATATGCAATTTTAGAATACGTCTCCTATATATTGCATTGTGTGTTTAACACCCAAAGTTAGATCTCCTTCTGTCACCACATATTTGATCCTTTTTACCCTTTTCTACTTCCCTCTTACTCCTTTTCTCTCTGGTAACCACTGTTGTCTGTGTCTTTGAGTTTTTGTTTGTCTTTTTCGTTTGTTGCTTTAAGTTTTATATCCCACATATAAGTGAAATCATATAGTTCTCAACTTCTGACTTATTTCTCTTAGCAAGATAATCCCAAGATTCACTCATATTGTCGCAAATGGTAGTATTTCATCTTTTCTTATGGGTGAGTAATATTCCATTGTTTATACATACCACATCTTCTTTATCCAATCATCTATCGAAGGACACTATGGTTGTTTCCATGTCTTAGTCTAAATTGATCTTTAAATTAGAATTACAGAGCTTAAAAATTTTGGTCCAGGGTTTCACAAAAGGTTTTTTCTTTTTATCTGAAAAGAAGAAAACATCTATGACAAAGCACTTTGATATTCAAATGAGCTTCTTAAATCTTAGTCTTAAATCCTAAATCACTGGTGGTTTCAGTTAAATTTAAAATTAGTCCCTGCTTTCTTCTGATCTTATTCTCCCATCAACTCTTGAGTAAATGGAATGCTTTGAGTTCTAAAAGAATGTCAGTCAGGTACTTGAATTTATTGCCTAACCATACAACTGAAGATAGAGTGTTTTTATAACCTAATTCCAGTTCCATATATTTTCTTCATTCTAGTTGATCCTCCTGCTGTAAACTTTGTGATGCAGTATTATTATGCAGTGAAAATATTAATGAAGGAGGTAAGAATTCAGTGAGCACAACTGAGAACAATTCATCTCTTTTCCATCCAGAAAGGCCCTGTAATTCCTCAGTTTTATAACATTATCATCCTTAAGTCTTTTGCTTGTGTTGGAACTCAGGACATGTTTTTCTCTTTTCTCTAACTCGGGGTAGATATGATGGCTGTTTGTGGTTATATTTTGAAACATTTATGAAGGCTCCACACGAAAAGTCTAGCTGTCTTCTTCCATGAACACAGTAGTATTAAAGTTCTTCCCCTTTGAAGTTACATGTGGCCATGTGACTTTCTTTTGATCTTCTAACAAAAATGATGTGAAAACTCTTTAAAAGTGAGTGTCAGCTTCCTCATTCTCTTCTCCCTCACCCAGTCTATTTGGCAGTGCTCCAGATAATGACTGTTTTGTCAACCTGGGCTCTGACTGAGAGCAATGATGACATAGAGTCGAACACTCAGCTGGCAAGGATGAAAGATTGACAATAAATGAACATTTGTCATTTCAGGCTATCAAGAATTGGGGATTATTTGTTACCACAACATAGTCTATCCTATTCTGACTG
>NW_011888991.1:1558754-1572109 GCF_000151845.1 Pteropus vampyrus | reverse complement strand
TACTAACATTGAAAATAAAGTTTTCTTATATAGGCATTTTTGCTTATTTTCTAAAGAATGGATTGCATCTTGATTTTTTTTCCCTTCTCTCACTCATCTCATTAGAGGCTACCCTTCAAACTTCTTTCTTAGACAAAGAACTCTTTTCTATTAGGTCATTCTAGTTTTCATTTATTTATATTTATTCTCTCAATGTCTTCTTAAGATTGATTTTCATTTATTTACTTTTTAATTAAACTTATCAAGGTGATATTGCTTAATACAATTATGTAGGTTTCAAATATGCAATTTTAGAATACGTCTCCTATATATTGCATTGTGTGTTTAACACCCAAAGTTAGATCTCCTTCTGTCACCACATATTTGATCCTTTTTACCCTTTTCTACTTCCCTCTTACTCCTTTTCTCTCTGGTAACCACTGTTGTCTGTGTCTTTGAGTTTTTGTTTGTCTTTTTCGTTTGTTGCTTTAAGTTTTATATCCCACATATAAGTGAAATCATATAGTTCTCAACTTCTGACTTATTTCTCTTAGCAAGATAATCCCAAGATTCACTCATATTGTCGCAAATGGTAGTATTTCATCTTTTCTTATGGGTGAGTAATATTCCATTGTTTATACATACCACATCTTCTTTATCCAATCATCTATCGAAGGACACTATGGTTGTTTCCATGTCTTAGTCTAAATTGATCTTTAAATTAGAATTACAGAGCTTAAAAATTTTGGTCCAGGGTTTCACAAAAGGTTTTTTCTTTTTATCTGAAAAGAAGAAAACATCTATGACAAAGCACTTTGATATTCAAATGAGCTTCTTAAATCTTAGTCTTAAATCCTAAATCACTGGTGGTTTCAGTTAAATTTAAAATTAGTCCCTGCTTTCTTCTGATCTTATTCTCCCATCAACTCTTGAGTAAATGGAATGCTTTGAGTTCTAAAAGAATGTCAGTCAGGTACTTGAATTTATTGCCTAACCATACAACTGAAGATAGAGTGTTTTTATAACCTAATTCCAGTTCCATATATTTTCTTCATTCTAGTTGATCCTCCTGCTGTAAACTTTGTGATGCAGTATTATTATGCAGTGAAAATATTAATGAAGGAGGTAAGAATTCAGTGAGCACAACTGAGAACAATTCATCTCTTTTCCATCCAGAAAGGCCCTGTAATTCCTCAGTTTTATAACATTATCATCCTTAAGTCTTTTGCTTGTGTTGGAACTCAGGACATGTTTTTCTCTTTTCTCTAACTCGGGGTAGATATGATGGCTGTTTGTGGTTATATTTTGAAACATTTATGAAGGCTCCACACAAAAAGTCTAGCTGTCTTCTTCCATGAACACAGTAGTATTAAAGTTCTTCCCCTTTGAAGTTACATGTGGCCATGTGACTTTCTTTTGATCTTCTAACAAAAATGATGTGAAAACTCTTTAAAAGTGAGTGTCAGCTTCCTCATTCTCTTCTCCCTCACCCAGTCTATTTGGCAGTGCTCCAGATAATGACTGTTTTGTCAACCTGGGCTCTGACTGAGAGCAATGATGACATAGAGTCGAACACTCAGCTGGCAAGGATGAAAGATTGACAATAAATGAACATTTGTCATTTCAGGCTATCAAGAATTGGGGATTATTTGTTACCACAACATAGTCTATCCTATTCTGACTGTTGCACTTCTGCATCATCTATTTCCCTTTTATCTTCTCAGTAGCCCCTGAGTTTTATTTGTGGGTCCATGTAGTTTCTAGGAAATTGATTTCTTCCACACTTCAAGGTTGGAGTATATGATTTGGCTAAAACAATTGGTACATTTCAACTCCTGGACACAGATAATTGACTCAGAATTGGGCCTGTGATATAAGATTGTCTAATCAAATTGCACCTCAGGAGATTTTTAAAGATCATTGGAGTAAAGCAGCATTTTTTACTCTTCAATGTGAAAGAGGAACCATGTTTCTGTTTTCCTTCTTGGGATATTGAAGGGACAAGCTTTGGGATGAAATGGACATATAGATGATAAAGAAAAAAGAGAAAACCAGATCCATGGAGATCATTCAGCTAAGGAGTCAAGACTTATTGCAAGTCACTCTTATAATAATTTTGTGTGCCAATAAATTACTTTCATTATTTGATCTACTTTGAACCCATTTTTCTGATACTTTGCACTAAAAAGATATCTACTGACATGGTATTTGAGTGTAAGCTCTTTGATATGATAGATTTGAAAGGTGTATAACCATCACTGCTGACCTGCAAAAACCAGGGTAAGCTATATTATGGCTACTAGGAAGAATTGATAAGTAGGGTTGGGTGGATGGAGAATGAGTGGCTGTCACACCAGAGGCAACATGATGTACCAAAAAGACGTATATTTAAATCCTGTGTCTCCTACAAATCAAACTTGTATTCTTGAAAAAGTAATTTGGCCTATCAGAGCTCTAGCTATCTCATCTGAAAAAGAGCAACAATTGGCTATAAGTTATACATGAGATAACACATAAAATCCTAAGCATGCAGGGTAAGTTATTTTCATTCATGAACTTCAGGAATCTTCTAGTCCCAGTGGACACTGTATAGTACTTTCTGTTAACCTCAAAAGAGTCTTGGCTTTTCTCTACCTATTCTATCTTTCTTACGTCAATAGAATGAAGAGACTTTATCACATGTACCTCAGAGTATATTTCAGAGAAAATTGCAGAACCCTTATCACTTTGTACCTTAGAATAAGTTGCCTCATCTAAATGAAAGCCTTCTTTCATTTATTAGATTTGTGGCATGTGTGCGTGTGTGTGGAGACAATTATAAATGCTGGCAAGACAGCTGGAGTATAGTTTAAATACATTATTTTAAAGAAAAAAAATCCTATTTATGTGGCCAGTCTTGTACATCAAAATCAGGATGTTATCTCTACTACCTTCTCTACCACTTATCAAATGGAGTGATTTATCTAAGCTTATTCTACAGGTTTAAACATAAGGTAGAGAATTCCTAAAGCAATTGTGATTACAAGTGTTTCATGACCATTTCTTTCTAATTCTTTTATATCCTTATACATTAGGTGGTGATCTCCAAGAAATTCTAAGCTATCAAAACTTAAGCTTTGTTAAATATATACCTAGAAAAGACCAAAACTTATTCCATTCAAAAGCAAAGCTGGAAAAAAAATATTTCTCATTTTTACCTTTTGTGAAGTCTTTATGGAAGGAACAAAAAGAAAGAGAGAGAGAGAGAGAGAGAGAGAGAGAGAATGAAAGAAAGAAAGAAAAAGAAAGAATGAAAGAGAAAGAAAAGGAGAGCATAATTGTGTCATAATAGAGTATAGTGATCCTATGCTAATTTTAATTAACTTTGCAGTCCCATAGGAGCCATTTAACTCCTCAGAGCCATCAGAAAATCCTATAATATTTTATTTCTGTTTCACAGTAACATGGAGATTGGTTTGCTTATCCCATGGGGTCTGAGATAATATACACAAGAGATATAAAGTACCATTAAAAATTAATCATTCTGAAATATTGAACATTATTGGAAACAGTGCTATTGTTCTGAAGATTTATTAACTGTTTGGCACATAGTCATTACATGTAGAACCATAATGGGTTTTTATATTTCATACTAGACACTTCTTGTTATTTTCTTAAAGTTATTATTAGAGCATGGCTAGAGCCCAGTGCACATTAAATTAAAATAATATGATGAGCCATATTTTCCTGACATCATTGGTTTTCCCAAAGTTCATATATTATATAAATTTATGAATGAATAGACTGGTAGGTAGACTTGAGCCCAATAGTAAAAAGAAAAAAAAAAAAGGTTAAGATTTTAGGCTTTGATGTCAGAGAGATCTGTGTTTGACTCCTGGGTACACAACATGGAATCATAAGCCCTTAGGAAAGCAGCTAAATTCTCTAAGCTTTAGTTTAGGATGTGCTCCCCACCCTCCTTCTGTGGATAGAACTCAGTCTGTGAAGAAGCTCTGGAGCCCAGTTCAGCGTGCTTTTTCTGTTAAGGGCCAGTGTTTTAGTCAGCTTGAGCAGCCATAACAAAATACCATAGGCTGGATGGCTTAAACAGACATTTATTCCTCACAAGTTGGACGTCTGAGATCAGGGTGTCAGTCTGGTTACATACAATCTTGGTGAAGGCCCTCTTCCTGGTTTGCAAATGATTGCCTTTCTTGCTGTGTCCTCACACAGCAGAGAGAGTGTAAGAGAGCTGTGGTTCATTTCCACTCCTTATAAACTAATCCCGTCACGAGGGCCCTACCCTAATGACCCCACCTAAATGTAATTACTCCCAAAGGCCTCAACTACAAATAGCATCACTTTGGCGGTCAGGGCTTCAACCTATCAACATTACATTTAGGGGTGAACTTTCAGTCCACAACAGCCAGATAGTAAATACCTTTTGGTTTTGTGAGTCATACAATCTCTGTGGCAAGTCCTCACTTCTGCCTTTGTAGTACAAAAGCAGCCACATAAAATAGGTAAACAGATGAACATAGCTGTGTTCCAATAAGGTTTTATGTTCCTCTAAAATATAAATTTCATCGAAGTTTTATGTCACAAAATATATTCATTTTTTGTTTCTACTACTAAAAATGTAAAACCTATTCTTAGCTCATGTGTCGTTAAAAAATAGTTGGCAACCAGGTTTAGCCCACAGGTCAGAAATTGTTGATCCCAACTGCAGGTGATTTTTGTTTCCTAATGAAAGGAGCCTTGATCTCTGAGTTACCAAATGGAGGAAAACTGCCAACAAACTAGGAACGTGACAAATAAGTCTCTGTTACATGAAGCTCTGAAATTATGAATTTTGTTTGTAAGAGATGTTCGCATTACCTTAACTCATATACCATCTCAAAGGAATATGTGAGAATAAAATAGAAAAAATGGATAAAAACATCACAGTGCTAGCACATAGTGAAGCTTGTTTAATGCAGCGTTCTCACACATATGCAGGCTGAGACCATGTGAGGGCACCAAACCCTTTAACTCTGAGACACCACGCCAGGATAGTGGCAGATATCCACTAGAGGGTCCCCATTCTTGACGCGATGTCCTAGAGTCTAGACATTCTAGTTTAAAATAAACTTTCATCAAGGGTAACCTCATGATCCCATAATTTAAGGATACAATGTAGCTAACAGGTCAAGCTCTTCCTATAATAAATAGCATACTGATTCATTTTTACAGCTAACATGTTTACATTCAAGATTATAATTAAGGAGGGTTCTACCTATTGGAAAACATCTATGTGTAGAGCTGAAAACCAATTGAAGTTACATTTTTCAATACAAGTCATGACGTTAAAAATTATATTTTATTTAAAAAGAATTTATATATAAAACCATTTTGTAATTATTTGTTTCATACATATTCTCACAATTATATTCTAAACATTATCATCAAATGTTGTTGAAAATCACAGGACGTTTGATGCTTTACTGCTGCCTTTCCTTGTGGGCAGAGTTTAAAGTCTTCAGTCTTTCCCCACATCAGTCCAACTGGGTACCTCAGCAAATTTCAGTCTTATTCTTAGAGCTTTATTATTTTACTTAACGAGATCTAGAAGTTAGTTATCTTCAAAATATATTTATAAAAAAAAATAATTGGAAAATTGGTTGGGTACCTTTTCATATTACATCTAGTTGAGACTTTCTGCTTAGCTTGACAGTATGACGATTTATACAATGGAATATTACTCAGCTGTAAGGAAAGATGAAATACTGCCATTTGCAGCAACAAGGATGGATCTTGAGATTATTATGCTAAGTGAAATAAGTCAGACAGAAAAAGTCGAGAACCATATGATTTCACTTATGTGTGGGATGTAAAACTGAAAGCAACAAATGAACAAGACAAACAGAGACTCATGGACACAGATAATAGTTTATTGGTTACCAGAGGGAAAGGGGGAGGGGGATTTAGATAAGGGTAAAGGAGGCCAAATATAAGATAATGGAAAGAGATTTAACTTTGGGTAGCGAACACAAATGCAGTATACATATGACGTATTATTAAACTGTACACTTGAAACTTATATAACTTTATTAACCAACAAAGTTAATTTTAAAAAAATCTCAATTTGTATGAATTAATAACATTAGAGCACATAAACTTAGAATCAGGAGACTTGATCTTTTGGTCTGCTTGTTACTCAATGTTGATTTAAGAAAATTTATGAATATCTTTGAGTCTCAATTTTTTTAAATTTATAATTTGGAGACAATAGTGCCTATACTACAGGTATATAGTAATGATGAAATTAAATTAGGTCTGTGAAAGTGCTTTGTAAACTGTAAGTCACCATAACAATGTGAGCAGCTGTTTTGCAGTAAAAACATTTCCAGTTTATAAGTTTATAAGGTTTTCTTTAATCAGGTCTTGTAACAATGGATGATTTGTTTTCCAGGAACTCTCTCCCTCTGTCTCTCTGTCTCTGTCTCTGTCTCTGTCTCTGTCTCTGTCTCTATCTCTGTTTCTGTCTGTCTGTCTGTCTCTTTCTCTCTCTCTCTCCAATGCTGCTTTGGGAGAAACATTTGCCCAAAGCAGCTCACCTTCTGTCCACATTTCCTCTTTTCTGTGGGTGGAGTAGAAGAAATATCTGGATAGGTTGTTGGAATATGAGAACAGCTGACTGAATGTTGGCATGCATTCATTGAAGTTTTATTCTTTTTGTGAAAATCTGGAGAATTTGTTTCACTAACAGGCAAAATTTAGTTTCTTTAAGGGTTTTAGGAGTTATCAGTTTGAAACAATATATCTGTGTTGGGAGATGTAGTAAGTAGATAAGCCATCCATTTTGGAGCTCTTTTGAGAATTAGATGCTGATAAAATGACTCAATATTTTTCCTGCATCCTGAACTACTCCACAGTTCTTCCGGGCACTAACTTTAATGTATCTCCTATTCAAACTTTCATGAGGAAAATGTCATTTGGTAATTTTTAAATTAGTAAACCTTGTAAACTTTACTTTCTCATTAAGAATAAATGATTGACCATGGTTAAGTATAATGTGAAGAAAGCTTACCAAATTAAACCTATGAAAGCTGGGTCAAGGCCCATTTTTAGCTCTAAAACAATCACTCAAACATCTAACTGGTCCAGGAAAGGAAGCGACCTGCAAGATGGCTCTGATATGGGGGTTGAATGAAGGGACAGCTCTCATTTGCTGATTTCAAACAGGAGTTCTTTATTTGAGAGGTCCATATCCAACTATCTGAGATCAGTGCTATCACATATGGGTCAGTTCATTAAAGGAAGTGCTTGCTGGGATCACTTTGGGAACTAGATGCTCCCTTCATGCCTCAGCTGCAGTAGACTTTTACTGACTCGGAAATTTAATCCTTTTAAGATTATCACTAAGCCTCTTGCAGTTAAGGGAAAGGAAGTAAAGATACAGTGTCTGTTCTAGTCTGATGTCATTAGTCTCAAAGAACTTAGTGCTTCCCTCTAGGTGCTATTTTGGAAATTTGTGTGTTCTTTTCTGGTTTACACAATAACAAGAGTGGAGAAGCATTTAAAGGATGGAGGCCAGGGGTGCCAGATATTCTAAAATGGACAGCACAACCAGGAACAAAAAAATTGTCTTCTATCTTGATGACTTTTTAATATCACTTGAACTACTCTGTTTATAATTATTCGAATTTAGAACCTAAGTTAATCATGCGTATAAATAGAAAGTACTTTTTGCCTGGTTTCAAAATATACTGATTTTTTAAAGAATGAACTACTCTATCAACTGAGGTAAGATTCTATTCTGTTTGCTTGGGAACTTTACCAAGAGCTGTTCATTGTTACAGAAAACCATGTTACCAATGGTAATGTTGCTCATCGATTTTAGATCACTAATACAACACTCTGGAATCAGTCTGCATTGTTACTATAACATGCATGGTGATTCCACATATAGGACATACACCTGCATACTTCTGTGTGTCTTTAGTGTAGTTATGCCTATTGATTTACATATTGAAATATATATTATTTTATGATAAATTGGTGTTATTTTTCTCACTTGAGTACAGTTACGACATTCTTTGTTTTGACACCTATATATAAGTAGGTCGTATTATCCATGAATCTAATTTTAGGATAGTGAAAGAGCATTAGAAGAAATTTATTATCAAAAGGGAACATTGAATCCAAAAGATTGAGAACCACTGGGATTCATTGTCATGGCTTTAACGCTCACATTTAGAGGGAGAATCAGTGGGAACCAAAAGATGCAACCAAAATGTAAATCTAGAGATGTAGGATTAAAATTCTCCAAACCAAACAATATAATTTTCTTTATTATTGGTAAATACAGATTGGGTTTCTGGTGTAGTGGCTGCTTAGGCATCTTGGAGAAACTATATTTTTTCTCTCAGACAACCAATAGCTTTTGTAATAAATTACTTAATAATAGACTCTTTCTCAGCTTCATAGAGGTAGAAAGGGCCACAGAAGACATATTAAACCACCTGCTTCACAGGAGAAGAAACTCTTATGCAACATCACCTACAAGTCCAAAAGCTGTTGCTTTAATGCCTCAAGGGATGGAAAATGTACAATCACACTAAATGATTTGTATTCAATGTTGAATAATTCTTTTTAGAAAGGCCAAGCTAAAGTCTCTCTACTTAAAATTCTACCCTCTAGTCCAAGTTTGGTTTTCATTAGTAATACAGAACCACTTGTTTTTACTTTCCTACGTAGCAGCTCTTCACGTGTTTTAAAAGAGTGCTCATGTAGTGATGGACTGAAGCAAGTGCATAGCTAAGGCACCATGTGAAAGTGTGAACTCTGTGTTTGGGAAGGTGGGAAGTAGAGGCTCCCCAAGAGGAATCTGAGTTGAGGCCACCAGCAAGAGGCAAGGGAACAATGTTTTTTAACTCCAGCATCAATCGCTTCAGCAACTTCTTAGAATTGTCATGGTTAACTCCATCTCCTAAGGGTTAATAGGAAATTTTCAGAGGAGGCAGTTTAATAAGAAGGAACACACAGGGATAAACCTATCAGTAGTGACCCTAAACTTTGTGTAGCTCTAGCCTTTTGTATATCAGTTCACTGTGCTTTCCATGAAACTCAGAAGGCACAGGCGCAATATTCTATCTGTGCTGGATATCTTTGGGAGCTCATAAACTCCACTACAGAAGGAAAAGAAAAATTTTCCTCTCTTTGTTCATCTTCGTTAATACCCCCAAACCCAAACCTTACCTAAGCAAATAGGAATTTTTTCTAAATTATTCAATTCTTCTTCTCAGCACAGTTGTACTAGCTGTGCTCCCTTGCCTAAAATGCTATATACTCTCATCCATATCCTTGCATATCAAGCTGTATCTTGTCATTCAGGCGTCAGCTCAAATGTTGCTTCCTCAGCAAGATCTTCCTTGATGATAGTTATATACAGGTTCCTCCAAACCCAGTCTTTCTGCATTAGATTAGCTGTTTACATCCTTTATAGCACTTAACTAGGTATGAAGTTTATTTAATGATCTATCTTATCAATTAATTTTGTTTTCTTACTAAAATTAAAGTTCCATGAAAGTTTGGAGCCCATTTGTCTTGTTCATTGCTATTTATTCAAGGCTGTAAATAGTGCCTGGCACATGGCATGTGTTTAATAAATATTTGCTGGATAAATAAATAAGTAAAGAGAAAGACTAGAACTCTTGTTTTGTACTTTGAGGTGCCTTGTTGAATTTAAATTGGGGTCGATTTTTTTGATCCTTTAGTCTTTTCTCCAGTTTATATACTCTTAATTTCTTGCAAGATACTTAGCTTCCCATCCCTGGAAATGCTGTAGTCTTTCTTCAGTTTTGTTCTTACCATATGATTCATAGTATGGGTCACAATATGCCTTTAGCTTAGAATATTGTTATGCAGGTGATACGCTTTGGGCTTAGTGGTCCAAAAGGTTTAGTGAGAATGCGGAACTTTCTAGTTGTATCGCTAGGAATACTTAAACTCTGGAAATGACTGATTAAGTCTAGCCTTATGCTTTATTATGCTTTTTAAATGCATTTATTTTTTAATTATTTTAGTGTTTTTGGTTTTCTAGACTCTGTCCCCCGTTATATTCAAATTATTGGTTATGAGTTCATTTAAATATAATATTATTTATAGTAGTAGTACATGTGTCTTTGACATAGAGTTCCTTATTGTATCCATGATCTAATGTCGTTCATTGTCATGAACATTTTACCAACAAAGGTACTATATTTTGAACGACAGACAGGAAACTTAAAAGTTTATAGCAATATTAACATTTTTGTTTTTGAGGTTCCTGTAACAATGATAATTTTCAGACCATTCTTCATATGCTCTGCAGCAGGACTTGCCTATACATATATCATGTATTTGTAATTTCTCATGCTTCCCAATATCCCTGCCAACTGGTGACTTTGTAGTTTTATGTATCTCCCAGGCCATGCCTTGGACCACAGCATATCTGACTGGTGATTAAGTGGTCAGTAGAGGAGTTGTGCAAAATCTTATTCCAGCACCACCCAAAACAGAAAACATTAGTCAGTGTATCTGATATCTCATTATCAAGTACCCTGCATGCTACACTTGAAAGGAAAGCATTAATTATGTTGCATCAGAAAAGGTTCGGGAAAAGTAAGATGGGTTACGCTGTTGATCTTTCACATTTAGTCACGTGTTAAAGTGAGACCTCCACTTACTACTCTATTCACACACTACTAGGCAGGTCCTGGCAGAAGCTAGAATTATGAAGTGGAGGTCTATCGAAGCCATTTAGGTTTATTTTATTGCTACTCAGAGTAATACTACTTCATTATAAAATTAATTCTGAACAAATGCTAGGACAATAAATTCTGGACAAACTGGGACATATAATTGATCTACTTAGATACACTGCAAGAGAGAAACAAAACCTCTTTCTGCCCTTGACTGCCAATCACATCAAAGATGGAAACTGAAACATTATCCTTAGCACTCAGTCACAGGATGATTTTCTACATTATTATTTTGTTTGGATACTCATAAAAATACTTCATTGGACCTAGAGAGTGAAAATCAGTCATAATAGATATAGATTTACCATATAGCAATCTTTCAAGGATCTTTAAGAGATCATCAGATAAACAGCATCTATATCACTATTTCCTGCTCCTACACATATAACAGATACCCTTAATTGATTCCTGACAGATCTCAGGGTATCTGAGGCCTTGTCTACTTTTTTCCTTTCACACATATTAAGTGCTGTGGTAATGTATTTCTGAAAAAGTTGTGTGCAGATCAATTCTGTTAAATCAAATTACATTTTAATTACATAAACATTTTACTATTTAAATGACTCCCACTGTGAATATGTTTGTAAATAGTCACCAATTAATTTTATTCTTTTGTAACTTCCTCTTAAAATGAACCTTCTCTTCCTAAGACATAATTATAAACTGCATGCCTCATTACTAATAAGCCAGATAGAGAGGTACCAAGAACTTTCTGAAATGATCAGAAATTCAAACTTTCTTTCTCATAACACTTCTGTCTGTAGCTTTGTCATTGCAAAAGTCAAGCAATGGCTAGTATGTCCCTCACCTGTAAGGCAATATATTCTTTCTACAATAATTCTTTCTTCATTAGAAGCTTCAGATTCATTTAAATGATATTTGTTGAGATTAGTAGATGTTAGTATTTGTATTTATTCCTTTAATGCTTATTCATTTTTATGGACCCAACCATTTAATGAGTTATTAAAACCTAGAGAGTCTTTATGAATAGCATATTAGATGAAAAACAGGAGTCTGTACTAACATATTCTTCCAATTCATTGATTTGGATTTAGAAATTGATATTTAAGCTTAAATGTAATCCTGAGTCGAGACTATGAGTGGCCATCTCTGTGCTGTGTCACAAACTTCACTTTACAAAGAACAGGTTGCTTACAATTTAAAACTATTTATGGCCAGGAATTCCTTAAGCATAATTTCTTTATGATAAGCATCTGGATAAACCCTACATATACTTCTGTCCATTTCCACACGTGAAAACATTTTTGTGTGTTTCTCTTACTACGATCAAACTTTTTTTTATGAGTTTGACATTGCTTCTAATTCAGTAACCTGGAAAGAAGCCTTCCTTTTTAGTTTGTCATATCTTTCTCATCAACCTCCCCTCACCTCCAAGTTTAGGTATACTTAAAGAGATTTTATTTGAGGAATTAGCCAGGTATTTTCTAAAATAATGTCTCTATTCTGGAAGAAATAGTTTTTACTGATCATCTACTGTGTGCTCTTCAGTGTGTTAAATGTTTTTAATTGATTTTTCTCAATTAATATCCCTAATCCTTTAGAGAAGCAGAAATTGAATATGTTAGAAATATGTTCAGTGCCACACGGCAAATTTATTGTAAATGTTGGATTGAAACTCAGGCAGTATAATTTATCGGTTCTTACCATGTTAAACAAATCGAAGACTGTTATAGTCCCTACAAACCTGGAGTAGTAAGAGGATGTGTAAACACAGATATGGATGAATTTTGTCTTTTAGTCAGGACAGTGTCAATTATGGTATGATGATAGTGCCTTTGTTTGAACTTCATCTTGGTTGCTATTGGACCCCGTTTCAGGAAGAAGCAAAATAACTTATTCAGGCTTAAAGCATCTCCAAAATATGCCCGAAAAATTCTACCCTTTTAAAATTTCAGTCAACAAACATTTATTGAGAACTTACAAGCTATTCAATATCGTATTTAGCACCAAAGATGGAGAATAGGATCAGGGTCTGGAGGATCCTATAGGCTAACTAAGGAGAATAGAAACTATGTAGACCATTACAAGAATATAAATTGGCACAACTATTTTGGAAAGCAATTTGATAATATTTAATAAACACTTATTAGGTTCCAGGCCCTCGAGATACTTCAACACATTTAATTTTCACAAATATGCTGAAATGCAGATAATAACTCCATTTTAAAAAGTAAGGACATTAAGATTTGTAGCATTTAAGCATCTTTCTCAAAGCCATTCAGCTGAAAGGTGTACTATGGTAGTGGTAGGGGGGTCAAGATTTGAATGATATTATTTGATGATAAACAACATGGATTTTCTCAATCAGCTAAAGTCTAGCTGATAATATAAAGATGCAAGGTTTATCAACAATATTTTGTCCTTGATGAGTTTATCAGAGCTTTTTTTTTTAAAGCACTGATATCATCAGGAATTGGACAAACAATGGGAAATAAAGTCGAGAGTGCTGGAGTTGAGGTGTTTCTTGAGAAGGTCAGTTAAGGTGAGTGGACAGGAGTAATGGGCATTTTGATATCGGTGTAAGATCATCTGGAAGGAAGAAAGAGCCACATAGATGCCAAAAATAGAAGAGAAAAATCTATTAACAGAATT
>NW_011888991.1:1548149-1558704 GCF_000151845.1 Pteropus vampyrus | reverse complement strand
AATAAACACTTATTAGGTTCCAGGCCCTCGAGATACTTCAACACATTTAATTTTCACAAATATGCTGAAATGCAGATAATAACTCCATTTTAAAAAGTAAGGACATTAAGATTTGTAGCATTTAAGCATCTTTCTCAAAGCCATTCAGCTGAAAGGTGTACTATGGTAGTGGTGGGGGGGTCAAGATTTGAATGATATTATTTGATGATAAACAACATGGATTTTCTCAATCAGCTAAAGTAGCTGATAATATAAAGATGCAAGATTTATCAACAATATTTTGTCCTTGATGAGTTTATCAGAGCTTTTTTTTTAAAAGCACTGATATCATCAGGAATTGGACAAACAATGGGAAATAAAGTCGAGAGTGCTGGAGTTGAGGTGTTTTTTGAGAAGGTCAGTTAAGGTTAGTGGACAGGAGTAATGGGCATTTTGATATCGGTGTAAGATCATCTGGAAGGAAGAAAGAGCCACATAGATGCCAAAAATAGAAGAGAAAAATCTATTAACAGAATTCTTTTTTTTTGCTAGGAAGTCTCAGAAAAGGAAACAAAAGGAAAGGAAATACAATTCAGCTACCTAACTTTTTTTTACCTATCTATTTTCCCATTTCCTCTGATTTCGTTATGCTTTTAGTATGAGTTAGCTTTTGCTGCATAACATACTAACCCCAAACTTGATGGCTTAAAACAACAGTTCATTGTTTCTCACAATTCTTTGGGTTATTTGAGTAGTTCTTTTGATCTGGAAAAGCTTCTCTGGGAATGGATGGTTTAGGATGTGCACATTCACATGTTTGGGGCCTCAGCTTGGACAGCTATGCTTTTCTCTAGGTCTTCTTTCTTCAAAGAAGCTAAGCCAGCTTTATTCGCATATCTGCTGTGTTCCAACAAAGAAAACGCAGAAACTTCAAGGTATCTTGAGGCTTAAGTTCAGAACTCACATCAAATCATTCCTGCTTTATTCTTTCAGTCAAAGGAAGTAAAAAAGCTAGCCTATATTAAATGTGTGGTTGGGAAATAATATCTACTACTTAATGGGAGGAATTGCCAAGAATCTGCCATTGGCAGTATACACCACTTTGGACAGGGAATTGAAGATTCCTGATCTATTATCAGTAATTGCCAATGACTAGTGTCTCCTTGAATGTCTAGCTAATCTGTATTAGTTATCACTTCCAATAACTTTGTCACTAAAGAAAGTCAAAAGGCAATATTTCCTCTGCAGACTCATGAAAAGTTTTCTACAAAAGAAAAAACATTTGTTGCAATAAAATTTTAGAATTAGCTATATTATAGTTGAAAGTTCAAAGATGGTTTCACATTTTAACCAAGTTTTTTTAAGTGTTTGAGGAAGTGTTACTGTTTCTGTAACAATGTTCTTTGAACTGTAGAACTGAGGCAGAAATTCTGCAGTAAATTTACATGAAATTTTCAAGGGGAAAAGTTGATACTTCCCCTTTAAGTGAATATTATGTATTGGAAATTTGGAGAAATTCACAGAGCTTCAAAATGAAATTAGAAAATAAGCACAAATTTATTTTCCCAGATCATTGGAAATCCAAGAATGAACATTATGAGACAGCAAAATCCCAGAAACTACTAGATGTGATTCGAACTTGGTCATTATTTCTTCATATTCATCAATTTTTATCATGAGCCACTTATTGTTCTGACTGCCGTGAGTTTGATTGCCAAAATAGCTCCTTAAGAGTATCCTGAAATTTTTGGGGTGAGCAGCTCAAAGAATATTTTATGTGTGTGCCCAAGCACCAGTCTTTCCTGTGTTTTGACTCATGTACCACTTCATGGTCCATGCCGCCAAGTCTTTTAGAGTGAACTCATCAATTGCACTGGACCACTACAAGAATGTCAACATCTCTACTAAGAATACCATCTCTAGAGAGTTCCCAAACTTCCAGTTTATGAATTGCAAAAAAACAATGGGTTCTATTTAGAGGTGGCAAGATGGGCCTCTTTGACAGCTATGTGACACACTTCGCTATCTGGGCTTTAGAGTAGTTCTGCTTGTGGAACCCTGAGTCCACAAGGAACTTAAGCACTTGCTTTAACTTCCCCATCTCTCTAACTCTTCTGTTTTATGGCTTAACAGTCCAAAGATGTTTTACTCAAATAATTTGATGGAGCACCTGCTGTGTGGCAAGCAGGCACTGTCTTAGGGGCTGGAGATAGAAGTGAATAAAAGAGGCAAGACCCTGCCCTCATGGATGTTAAACTTATTATTTGCTCTCTTCTCCCCTCTGCCCTAAGCCTGACTAAAACTTCCCTCTCCTTCCCTACTTGCCAAAGAAAACCTTCTATGTCTATAAATAGACATAAAAATCTGAGGAATTCAAGAGGAGATGATGGACATGGTTTGCAGTAGCAGTCTCTGGCTGTGCTTTCCAAAAATGTCCTGTTACATTTATAGGACAACTTACCAGATTTAGACAGGATATATTTAAATAATGTCAGAGACATTGGTTGGAACTTGAAAAAATCCATTTTATTTTATTGAAAAGACTGCAAGGACTCAGTTTAAATGTTTCTCTCCCCCCTCATTTGATTTGAATAAGTGCATGGAGTATCAAGTAGCCACAGGCTCAGTCATGTGAGTTAAAACAGAAAACATGATGAAATACCAAACAAATGGATGGATTGCATTTTTCACTTTCCATTTGGGCATCTCAGCATTTTAAGAATCAGAGAATGAGCCTAACATAACTTTGACACAATCGACCTGCTTTTATGTTTCAGAGCAAGCTATATTCATTGAGTTATGTAGTATTTAGAGGAAAACTTAACAGTTTGGATGAATTTATATGAAGTCTAGCAACATAGTGAGACATATAAATATTTTAATGTAAGAAACAGGAAAAGGTAGAGAATCTGATTTAGGATTAGTGGGGAAACAGGGTTTTGTCCAAGATAATTGTTTCTGAAATAAAAGATAAAAGGTAAATTCTTGCGCTATGTATTTACATATACAACCAGCTCCTCAATAGAAGGGGGAAAGCTTTTAATTTTAATTTTTATTCTTTTTCTTACCATGTGCCAAAATTTAATGCCTGGAAGTGCATTATACACATCTCATTATATACTCACAGTAAATGAAGACACAGATGTTAGCATTCCTTTTTAACATATGAGAGAACTGAGGCACGGAGGTTAAATGACTTGACAAAGATTGCTCAGTCTCCAAGTGACAGGTTTTTAATTCTAAAACAACACACTTAGATTTCTAAGCCATTATTTTTAACCACCAGCCAACACTACACCCTGAAAACTGTATTTTCAGAGAGTAGCATCTTCTGAAGCATTAAGGCAGATTGGATCTTGAACTCTGTATCCCTGAGCTCTAGTTATCTCATCTGTAAAATGGGGACAATAATGCCTTTTTTGAGAATAAAAATGAAACAGCATGTATATGGAAGAACAAATGCATTTTTTTCAATGCCAGTCACAGAATCTGAAAAGACAGGATATGATCCACAAATATTTATTGACTTAAATATGATATAGAGAAACTATTTCACACCATTTTTAGCCAAGTTTAAAGGAGATGTTGGAATAAAATTACAGACATTGTGACCTCAACTTGAACATTTATGTCTATGCCAAATCTGAAGTGAATGTAAGTGAAACCACAGATCAGGAACGCTAATAAGAGCCATAAACAACCCAACCCACCAAATGGAATGGAACACAAAAGGGTTGCTTCTAAAAAAGGTGAAGTGATTTAACTACTATGACTGATCTATAAATAGATTAGCTCTCTTTTATTATGGCAATTTGTTTTACAAATTGGAGCACAGTGTACTTAGTTTGATTCATAATTGTGTCCTATGAATAATGATACAAGGTATCATTTTACCTGGAAAGAAGTAGCCTTGGGGGACACCAGAATTTTGTACAGATACTTTAGCACTGTCATGTTACAAAGAAAATCCAGTTTCATGTGGCCCCAACGGGTAAAACTAGGATGGTGGATAGAAGCTATAGGATGACAGATTTTAGTTGAACATAAGGAAGAGTTTTCTAACAGTTTCAGTTCTCCAAAGATTCCTCAGGAAGTAGTAAATTACCAATCTCCAATCTCTGCATACATTCTCGGCCAAAGGGAAGTTGTCTCCTCGGTGCTTCAGGACTTCTGAGGAACTTATGCGAAGGCCAAAAGCTGATGAAAGGCTTCTCCGGTTTGCTCACTGGGGATCTTGCACACCCACTAGTAAAGCTTGGAGCCTTTCTAGGTGTTTCGGTTCTTTGGGAAACATGGCAGCAGACCCTAAGAGATAGCTGGCGCTTGGTCTTGGCTAGTGAATCATTTATTAGCTAAACTTTTTCAGCTTCTTTTGATAGCTTTAGTGATATATCTGATCTTTACTTATTATTGCCCTTTACAATTTGTCTCTGTGATTCTTTTCCCATTCTACTTTTTAACTCTTAGTGAGTTTATATACCCCCATGGCTTTAAATATTACTTATACCTTGAAGAGTTCACATGTATGTTTTCTGAAACCTATATAATATATCCAACAGTCTACTTGACATCAACATTTGAATGTTTTAGTAGAATTTCAAATATTATAATTTCAAATTTAATTTCTGATTGTCCTCCAGGAATATTGTTTCTCTTCTAATTTCTTCATCTCAAAGAAAGATACTGTTCAAATACTCATGTGGGAAACATGAGAGTCCCTTTCGAGAGTCCCTTCTTATTTATCCTCTTCACAAAGGTTTTACTTTCAGCACATATCTTAAACACACCTCCTTCTTTCCACTTCTACCTCTAAAACTTCACCAAGCCGAACTGAACCACTGTGATAGCCTCTTAACTGTTTCCCTTGATTCCATTTTTATTACCCACCCCAACCTTTAGTTTATTTTTCATAGTTCAATGAAGGGAATATTTTCTTTTCTTTGTGTCTCATTAAAAAAAGAGTGAAGAAAGAAAGCCTTTTAATTTGAAATAATTACAAATCATCAAGAAATGACAAGACGATTCTATAAAGGTCCCATTGACTTTGGGTGGTGAAAACACAGTGCAATATACAGATGATGTATTATTGAACTGTACACTTGAAACCTATATAATTTTATTAAACGATGTCACCCCAATAAATTTAATAAAAAAGTAATATTTTTAAAGTGCATATCTTGTAATGTCACTATCTTGCTTAAAGTCCTTTAGTGTTTTGCTAATTTCCTTAAGAAAGTAAACATTTCTGTTATAGTCTATAAAACCCAGCATGGTCTCTGCTTCTCTGTCTGTTTCTTCAAATTCCTTTTGATCTGCTTTCCTTTAACTCATGGTGCTTCATTTATTCTGACTTTCTGTTCTTTTCCTGTCAGAAACTTTTTCCAGCCTAATAGTGTCTCTCCATTTTGTGCCCTCCTACTCATCTTTCAAACCTCAGTATAAATGTCACATAATCAGCTCATTGTTTACTACCCCCACAATCTAAATTATGCCTCTCTGTTATGGCCTCTGATTTATGCTTCATTTTTCCTACATAATATTTTTTGACATTATTTGCATATTGTTTACCACGTGCCTCTAACTGTACTATAAGCAATCTTATTTATTGTTCTAAGATTACCACTTTGCACATAGTAGGTTCTTTACAATTTTCAAATCAATGAAATCTAGTGTATCCAAAAGGAAGAGTTGTGATTGGTACTTAGAATGTCTTCTTGAGCAATGAGAGTTTTGTGAGGGATACTGAGTCAGACTTGAATTCAAATACTAGTTCCATCAATTACTTGATATATATCTTAGATCAAATTACTTAAATATGTGGAGCCCCAGTTTACTCATTCATAATAACATTATCTTTTATTAGTTCTTGCAAAGGTTATATGAGTAAAGGCAGGAAAGCCTGATACCATAGGTTCTCTCAAATCTTAGACACGATGATTTTTAAACTCTGCGTGTTAGGAAAACAGGCACATGCATGGCTACACACATATAAAAATTCAACAATACAGAGTCTAAATATTCTGCAGAATATAGTGTATGCTTTCCTTTACTCTCCAAATGATATCATCCGGATTTGTGATCCTAGATTGCTTGTAACATTCTTTGTATTGTTCTTTTACATTTTTAAAGGTTGGTTTTAATATGTAAAATATAGCTTTGGGCTTTGTTTCTCTTGCTTTCTTCTGACTATGAATTACATGGTAAACAATCATAAATTTTCCTGGGTGAAATTCTTTTCTATATATTCAACCTAAACAAGCCTGTTCTCTTTGAAGAAGAACCTTTGGAACCAGGATTTGTGTAGACCCCATGTTACCCTTAGGGTACAGAGAAAATGATAAAACATCCTAAAAGGTGACTAAAATGGCCATGATATAAAAGCCAGTTTTTATAATTGTTGCTAAATCGATGGATCATTTTTAAAATGAGATGGATGATGGCAACAAAAATGGCAGAGGAGTGATTTCTGAAAATTCTCTCCTTTATAAAAACAATGAGAACAGTGGCAAAAAAAAATGTCTGCATCAACTTTTTTCAGAACTCTGGAAATTAACCAAAGACTTTCACCAATCCATGGAATGTTAATTCAAGAAAAATTGCTTTTGTTTTGAATAATTTCAGTAAGAACAGAAGGCTTTATGGCATTTTAACTTTCCCTATTCTTATTCTTCCCCCTCAGTTCTGCAATAGCCTTGAAAATCAATAACCCACAATCATGGTAAAAACCAGCATCCTGGAAGCCATTGGAAGTGGCAGAACAAAGTATGTTCTCAGACTATAGTGAAATGAATTTGAAGTCAACAAGAAGAAACTTGGGAAATTCACAAATATGTGAAAATTAAATAGACATTCCTAAATAACATCATAGAGAAAATCATAAGTAATTAACTAAAAACTATTAAAGCTAGTAAATAAGTTTAGCAAGGTTATAAGATACAAGATGAATATACTAAAATTAATTATATTTTAAACACACTTAGCAATGAGCAACCCAAAAATAAAATTGAGAAAATAGTTATATTTATATCAAACAAAAAGAATAAAATACTCAAGAGTAAAATTTACAAAGGAAATGCAAGATTAGTACACTAGAAAATACATCCTTAAAATAAATTAAAACCTAAATAAATAGAATTACATCACATGTTCATAGATTAAAAGACTTGATATTGTTTAGATGGCAATGCAATATTCCCCAAATTTATCTATAGATTCAATGCACTTCTATCCAAATCTCTACTGTTTTATGTAGACATTAACATCTTGATTATAAAATCATATGAAAATACAAGAGGCTCAGAATAGCCTAAACAATTTAGAAAAATAGAACAAATTTGGATGACTCACTCTTCCTGATTTTTAAAATTTACTTGAAAGATACTGTAATCAAGACAGCGTGGCACTGGCATAGGATAGACATAAATAAATCAACCGAATAAAATAGTACATATAGAAATAAACTCATATGTATGGCCAATTGATTTTCGACAGGTTGACAGAAAAGAATAATCTTTTCATCAAATGGTGCTGGTACGACTAGATATCACATGGGAAAAGATGAAACTAGACCCCTGCATCACTTCATATACAATGATTTACTCAAAATGGATCGCAGACCTAAATGAAAGAGCTAAAACTGTAAAACACAAAAAAGAAAACAGGTGTAAATTTTCATGACCTTGGATTAGGCAATTTTTTTTTTTTTTTTACATAGAACACTAATAGCATGAACAACAGAATAAAAAGTAGATAAACGATAAAAATTGAAAAATTTGAGCTTCAAAGTGCATTATCAATAAATTAAAATGGCGCCCCCAAAAATGAAAGAAAATTTTGCAAATAATATATGCGATAAGGATCTTGTATCCAGAATATATAAATAACTCCTACCACTTAACAGTTAAAAGACAAATGACCAAGTCAAAGAAATAGGTAACACTTTTGAATAAATATTTCTTTGCAAAAGGTACATGTGGCCAATAATTACAAAAAGAAATTTTTAAAATCATTAATCATTAAGAAAATGTAAGTAACATAAATTTAAACTATGCTGAGATACTATTCTTAACCCACTTGGATGGCTATAATAAGAAAGACAGATAATAAGTATTGATGAGATGATGGGGAAATCAGAACATTCATACATTAATGGTGGGAATATAAAATGAGGCAGTTGATTTGGACAAAATTTGACAGTCTCAATAAAGTTAAACAGAGTTTCCATCTGACCCTATTAATGTACTCAAGAGAGAAAAAAACATATATCTATGCACATACATGTACACAAATATTTATAGTAGTGTTATTCACAATAGCCAAAAAGTGGAAACAACTCTAATGTTTATCAGCTGATGAATGAAGATAGAAATGTGGTATATACAATCAATGAAATGTTATTAAACTATAAAATAAAGTACTAATTCATGCTACAACATGGATGATCCTTGTATACATTATGCTAAATAAAGAAGCCAGACACAAAGGCCATATTTTATATTATTCCATTTATGTAAAATGTTCATAATATGCAAACCCATAGAGAAAGAAAGTAGACTGGTGTTTACCAGAGAATGGGAGGTGATATGGAAAATCACTGCTAATGGGTAGGGAGTACCAAATAAATTTTGGGGGTAATAAAAGTGTTTTGGAATTAGATAGTGATGTTTGCACAATCTTGTGAATATACTAAAAATTACTGAATTATTCACTTTAAAAAAGTGAAACACTTTTTTGAACAATTCATTATTAGGAAATACACTAATAATGAACTGTTTATCAGAAAGAGAAATTAAAAACAATCTCCTTTTTTTTTTTTGCATGAAGAAGAATAAAATCAGGCAAGAGAAAGAAATAAAAGGCATCTAGTTTGGTAATGAAGAAATCAAATTGTCACTTTTTGCAGATGACATGATTCTCTATGCGGAAAACTCTCAAGATGCCACTATAAACAATTAGAAACAATAAATACAGTAAAGTTTCAGGGTACAAATTCAATGTACAAAAATCCATAGCATTCCTATATACTAACAATAAATGTTTAGAAAAAGAAGTGAAGAAAACAATTCCTTTTGTAATTGGAACAAAAAGAATAAAATACCTAGGAATAAAGTTAGAAAATCATGTGAAGGACCTATACACTGAAAACTATGTAAGACATTATTAAAAGAAATTGAAGAAGACACAAAGAAATGAAAAGATATTCTGTGTTCAAGGACTGGAAGAATCAACATTGTTAAAATGACCTTATTACCCAAAGCAATATACAGATTTAATGCAATCCTCATCAAAATTCCTATGGCATCAAAAAAAAAAAAATAGAACAAAAAATCAGATTTGTGTGAAATCACAAAGCCAAATAGCCAAAGCTATCCTGAGAAAAAAGAACATGGCCAGATGTATCACTCTGTGATACTACAAAGTGACAATAATCAAAACAGTATGGTATTGGCAACAACAAGAACAACAAAAACAAACACACAGACCAATGGAACAGAATTAAGAGTCCAGAAATAAAGCTTTTACTAAAGGAGCCAAAAACATGCAATGGAGAAATAAAAGCCTCTTCAATAAATGGTGCTGAGAAAATTGGAAAGCCACAGGCAAAAGAATAAAACTGCTATTATCACCATACACTCAAATATTAACTCAAAATGGATCAAAGACCTAAATATGAGACCTGAAACAATGACTTGTGTAGAAGAAAACATAGGTACTAAACTCATGGACCTTGAATTTAGAGAGAATTTTATGAATTTTACTTTAAAGGCAAGGGAAGTAAAAGCAAAAATAAATGAATGGGACTACATCAAACTAAAAAGCTTCTGTACAGCAAAAGAAACCACCAAGACAAAGGGGCAACCCATTGAATGGGAGAAGATATTTGCAAACAACACCTCTGATAAGGGGCCGATATCCAAAATGTACCAAGAACTCAGACAACTCAACAATAAAAATACAAACAATTCAATTAAAAAAATGGGCAGCGGACCTGAACAGACACTTCTCCCAGGAAGACATACAAATGGCCAACAGACATCTAAAAGGATCCTCAACTTCACTAGCTATTAGGGAAATGCAAATCAAAACCACAATGAGATACTACCTCGAACCTACAAAAATGGCTAGTATCAACAGGACAAGTAATAACAAGTGTTGGAGAGTTTGTAGGGGAAAAGGAAACCTCATTCACTGCTGGTGAGAATGTAAATTGGTACAGCCACTATGGAAAACAGTATGGAGGTTCGTCAAAAAATTAAGAAGAGAATTACCATATGACCAAGCAATCCCTCTTCTGGGTATCTAGCCAAAAAATTCTAAAACATTTCTTTGTAAAGATATATGCATCCCGATGTTTATTGCAGCATTATTCATGGTGGCCAAGACATGGAACAATTAAAGTGTCTTTCGGTAGATGATTGAATAAAGAAGATTTGGTACATATATACAATAGAATATTAGTCGTATGAAAAGATAAAATATTGCCTTTTTGACATCATGGATGGATCTTGAGTTTATCATGCTAAACGAAATAAGCCAGGCAGAAAAAATTTAGAACCATATTATTTCACTCGTATAT
>NW_011888991.1:1542455-1548099 GCF_000151845.1 Pteropus vampyrus | reverse complement strand
TTATCACCATACACTCAAATATTAACTCAAAATGGATCAAAGACCTAAATATGAGACCTGAAACAATGACTTGTGTAGAAGAAAACATAGGTACTAAACTCATGGACCTTGAATTTAGAGAGAATTTTATGAATTTTACTTTAAAGGCAAGGGAAGTAAAAGCAAAAATAAATGAATGGGACTACATCAAACTAAAAAACTTCTGTACAGCAAAAGAAACCACCAAGACAAAGGGGCAACCCATTGAATGGGAGAAGATATTTGCAAACAACACCTCTGATAAGGGGCCGATATCCAAAATGTACCAAGAACTCAGACAACTCAACAATAAAAATACAAACAATTCAATTAAAAAAATGGGCAGCGGACCTGAACAGACACTTCTCCCAGGAAGACATACAAATGGCCAACAGACATCTAAAAGGATCCTCAACTTCACTAGCTATTAGGGAAATGCAAATCAAAACCACAATGAGATACTACCTCGAACCTACAAAAATGGCTAGTATCAACAGGACAAGTAATAACAAGTGTTGGAGAGTTTGTAGGGGAAAAGGAAACCTCATTCACTGCTGGTGAGAATGTAAATTGGTACAGCCACTATGGAAAACAGTATGGAGGTTCGTCAAAAAATTAAGAAGAGAATTACCATATGACCAAGCAATCCCTCTTCTGGGTATCTAGCCAAAAAATTCTAAAACATTTCTTTGTAAAGATATATGCATCCCGATGTTTATTGCAGCATTATTCATGGTGGCCAAGACATGGAACAATTAAAGTGTCTTTCGGTAGATGATTGAATAAAGAAGATTTGGTACATATATACAATAGAATATTAGTCGTATGAAAAGATAAAATATTGCCTTTTTGACATCATGGATGGATCTTGAGTTTATCATGCTAAACGAAATAAGCCAGGCAGAAAAAATTTAGAACCATATTATTTCACTCGTATATGGGATATAAAACCAAAAGCAACAAATGAAAAAGACAGAGACTTATAGACACAGACAATTTAGTGGTTTACAGAGGGAAGTGGAGCGGGGAAGGGAGGTAGATAAGGGGAAGGAGATTTAACTGTGGGTGGTGAACACACAATACAATATACATGTGATGTATTATATAATTGTATACTTGAAACCTATATAATTTTATTAATTGATGTCACCTCAACAAATTTAATAAAAAATAAATAAAATTCTTAATCTATATGTCTCAGTAACATAACAAAGTAGATGAGAAAAAAATAGACTTAACTTGAATAATAAGACTAGTGAGAAAGAATCATATCAGGGTTTTCTGACCCCAGAGCTCCTTTCTTCTCATCTTAAAACCTCAGCTGATGATCCCTGAATATCAGCAGTGCTGGAGTTGCACATACAGATGTGGGTTCTGAATCTGTGTTCTTTTGTGATCTTAATCTCTGAGAGGCTCATTCTCCTTTTTCATAAAAGCTAGACTTTTGCATTAGATAATTTTAAAGATCTCTTCCAGGCCTGATAAGTGAATTATTATTCAGAATGCTGATACAAAAAGAGTTAAATTTCAGAATGACTAGTGCTTTTCGTCACCACCGGTTTAAATCGCCTTAAGGATTTAGGAAACACTTTCAAGCAATACAGCCATTTAGGCAGCTTAAATCTGCATTTAGCAGCTATGAGCTTTTTCTACTGAGGTTGCACTTTTTGTGGGAAACTGAACACTCCAAAACTTCCTTAAGGGAGATTTTATCCAAGCTTATCTGACCCAGACATAAAAGTGACATGACAAGGGATAGCTGAATAACAATGTTTTGCTCTTGAGGAATGAAGTAATGATTAGAGACAGATTTGTATTGTAAGCCACAGAGATTGTACAAATGAAAACTTTGCAAGATCAGCGACTGGAGGTTGGCTAAGAAATGTGTTCCCAGTACACAATTGTGCCTGATGTGTGGACTGATCCTGCCCAGATGAGCTGCCACAGTAACTTGCTTTAACCTCAGTTGAAAAACATTTATGATTTCCTACAGAATTTCATTACTTAATATAATGAAAAATTTTTTTAACTTGATAAAGCGTAAGTGATCTATAAAAGAATTTGAAACACCTCTGAGAGAAAAAAATGGTGCTATCAAATTGGTTAAAACTGTGATCCCTTTGCTGTGATCTCTTGTTCTTGCTTTGGAATAACATGATAACATTTCTTCCACAAAGTTTTGATCGATGATAAGTTGTTTAAATACTCGCAATAATTTACTGAACACTGACCTTAGTATTTTAAAATACTCACATAAACTTCATTTTTTCGCTCACAAATCTTTTTTAATAGATGGAAAAGAATTCAACTTAATTCAATTTAATGCTTGGTGCTGCATACTAAACAAGATTACTTTTCCTCAAATGGTCTGCTTATTTTGAGGTAATGCAACCTACCCTCCCTAAATCTAAGAAAAGTTAGAGGCACAAATGGGGGTTTCATCATTTTATTGCTAAAAAAACCTGTAATTGTTCTGTTTGGGCAATTTAATTTTATGAGTGGCAATATGTAGGTCAAATCCATTTGCTAGGCTGGCTTGCTTGCTTGCTTGCTTTTTCTTTCTTTCGTTCGTTCGTTCGTTCGTTCGTTCGTTCGTTTGTTCTTTCGTTCTTTCTTCTTCCCTTCCCTTCCCTTCCCTTCCTTCCCTTCTTTCCTTCTTTTTTATGAGATTATGAACCTGAGCTTAAAAGAAGGAGCTCTCTGTGCCATTTGGAGCTGCCATGCAAAACCAAAGTAGAAGAGTATTTCCTTTGAGTAGTTTACTCCAAACAAACTGCCAGAAAAACACTAACTTGTTTCTTAAAAGTATGCACAAATCTTGAGGGTTTATATCTTCACTGCTCAAATCCTCACCCCTTAATTGCTTTTTCTTCAACTTTTCAGCCCTGAAACTGTGTGATAACTTGCCCAGAAGTTCTTGTGGAATATGTCTTTACATTGGAACAACTTGGTAATATTTGCACAGCAATAGGAAGAAATGTCTTTTCTGAGATGTACAAAGAGGTGGAGGGTGTGTGGATCACAGATTAGACAAGGCAAGCAGGAGCAGAATATAAGAGGGGTGTCAAAGAAACTCAACATAAGTCAAAGAAAGTCAGTTGAACTGTCCTTGCACTCCAATAAAAAACAGAAAATAGTGGGCAGATGGGAATTTTATGGTAAATTATGGTAAAAAAGTCTAGTTAAGTTTCAGTTACAACTGTGGCTGTTGACTTCTTATGATGACATTGGCAAAACATAAAATTCCCTATTTCCACGCTGTGGTAACTTTAATATTTCTAATGTTTCCTGAATTCCTTATGGAAGTTTCCATAGAAACATAAATACATATTCTTAGAAACAAATGAATTAAAAATGTCCCATTTTAAATCAGCAAGCACCACAGGAAAAAAATGACAGCATATTTATGAAAAGCAGTCTTTCGAAGAGTTTAGCACAAACATGAAATACATGAAATTCATTATTAAGAGGAATAGTATTTCTCATAAAAATCACTGACATTTGTGTTGAGTATTTTAATATTTTACAAAAATCTCACATCTATTATTTAACTATTCCTGATCAGAAGTCTCATGCCCATTATTTCACCTGTTTTTTGTCAACTCCATTTCACAGAAATGTAAGTTGAGACTTGGAGAACTAAGTCAACTTGCTTTGTTCACTAATATTTTGCTTTCTGTCAATGTATAAATACTGTAGAATGTAGAAGTGGATCTACACTTAATAAAATGGTTCCATACTAAGACTAGTAAATAAACAATAAGCACATACACAAATTAAAAAAAACTGAAGGAATCTAAGAGGCAAAAACAACCATTAATGTGGAAAAAACTCTTTTATTCAGAGCACAGCCTTATGATTTGAGAAACGTTTAAAGATTATTCTGAAACTTTTCTGTAATTTCTTTGCACAGTGAAGAAAATTTGGTCAATCTTGTGACGAATAGTTTCCAGATATGTCACTACATCAAATAATTCCTCCGATATCATTGATTGGATTACCTCGGAGGAGATATTATCATTATATAATCATTAGAAATTTAAATAATTATTATCTTTCTAGAGATTGTTTAAAATTCCAAGTATTTGGACAATATTTTGGTCAAGTAAATTTGTATGTATCTCTGAAGAAATTTAGTTTTCCCTATTTCTAAGTAATCATTTTTCATATGCACATTTTCAAGTCCTTTCCAAACAAGTCTCATTCTTTCAGAAACCAAGGAGCAGGATTCTGGGGAGATCGTGACAAAGGTGGCATAATTTTTGAAATTCTCTAAATCTCCACGTAAAACAGATTGCACCAATAAATAGCAAACCAAAAAACCCATGACAACATTTGCAAGAAAACCAGATGACAGGCATCCCATACATTCCAAAATATACATAGGTGAGGACAGCCATCAATAACCACAGGACCTACGTGGAACAGAAGTAAGCAATGAGATATCTGATAATCTTGAGAACTCTGAGAACAAAAGTCCCAGAGAGCCAGCTACTAGGCAAAATGTGAACAGTTGCTGATCCTGAGAGGGTTATATCCTCTCCTGTAAAGGTAAAGTTTAAAGGACAAATGAGTCTATGGCAGTCTGAGCACCATGGACTTCCCAAACTTACATTTTTAGGACTTTTATCCAGGACAGGACCTCAAATCAAGGAGAGACTACCCTGCATGTAATCTAAATTGCACAGTACAGGCACAGTGGAGGAAAGGCCTGAGAAGGTCTAAATAAAAGTAAGGAGAGAACAGAGCCAGAAAATCCCAGACAATGGTCTACATACTTTTTACACAGTATGCATATAACAGATGAGCAAGCTCTGTGATGTCAGAGGTGTATTTCTGAGCTGTTCCTCTTTTGAAAAGTTCAAGTCAATAAATTCACATAAAAATATTTCACAGAAAATTATTTTAAAGTCAAATCCATACAAAGTGATCATAAGAAAAAGAAAATGAGGAAAATAACTTCCTTGCAATAAAACATGCCAGAAACACTTATCTACAAACAGATTGTAAAGGCAACATACTATTTAATAATGAGGTAAAAGACATTAAGAAAATGTTACAAAGCATAAAAACTTAACAAAAATCTGATTTTTAAAAAAATTTTTCTGTTTTTCTAAAGTTATGAATGAAGTAGCTACATGTTCAGACAATGTACCATATGATAAATCACAAATAAAGAGATGGAGATTGGGGAGTAAATATGCAAAATGTTTTAAAATTTTTAAGGAATTTGGTGGTAATAATATTAAGAACACCTCATATTCTAAAGGAGTTCTATGTGTCATATGGAAAAAAGTAAATGAGTAATTATTAGGTGTTTTACCATTCTCTGTATCCCTGTAAACCTTTCTCTACATTGTCAGCATTGTCAATATAGAAGAAAAGAGTCACAGATGTAAGAGGCAGAGTAAAATCCCATACCCTTATATTTTAAATAGAAGTGCAGTTGACCCTTGAACAATAAAGAGGTTAGGGGTGGTGCCTAGCATGCACACAGTCTAAATCCCAGCATAACAAGTCAGCCCTCTATGTAGGCAAATTCCCAACTGCCAATCTATCAAACTGAGCTGGTCAATTGAAATAATTCACATATAAGTGGACCTGCCTTGTTAAAACCCACGATGCT
>NW_011888991.1:1531499-1542180 GCF_000151845.1 Pteropus vampyrus | reverse complement strand
ATTTTCAAATGTTTCTTTTTGTGTCATAAATTGTTTAAACATGATTGCTTTTTTAAAAAAATGTAGTACAAAAAATAAAAACACGTCTAAAATTATACACTAGGAAAATAATTTTCCAATCCTAAACTGAGATTTTAATCTCTAGGTTAACATTTTGGTACTCATTATTCCAGGCTTTTTTCTTTAGCTTGTACTATCTCTTCATCTATATAAAACATAATTTACATATAATTACCATATTTTAATATATAATTATATATAGTTATGTATTATATGTTACATATTAATTATATGTAGTTATATAGGCATGTATATATTATAATAGTACATATCTTTATCTTTTTATAAAATACGTTTGTGCGTGTGTATATCTTTGCCTAGTCCTGAAATAGAACTGAAAACTTAACCAACCCATAAAGCTGAGCATATTAAGAATCCAGATTGTGTTTTTTAGAATACCACTTCCCAGTGTAAGAAACCAAGAATATTTGGAGAAATGGTTGATTCCAGGTCTTAAGCAGGAAGTATACAAGAAGAATGAGGAAGCTGTTAAAACCTACTAGGGCCACGTCACATGTACTCAGGAGCCTGCTTCTAGAGGCTTTAACTGGTCAAAGATGAGATCGTTTGAATTTTAAAAAGGATAATATTGCAACTGTTAGAAGCCTTTTAATGTATTTTAAGTCATGGATATATCGGTTGTGTGTGTGTGTGTGTGTGTGCGTGCATGTGTGCATGCGTGCATGTGTGCATGCATGCATCTACTGTTGGCTTTTTTTTGGAGGAGAAGAATCAATTATTTATCTTGAAAATTGGAAATAGAATTAAGCATTTACTCTGCCTTTTGTATAGAGCATGTAACAATGGTTAACCAAGTAGAAGATGAGGAGAAGCATCTCTTTATAAAATATCTCTATTGATGAAAAAGAACAATAGAATTATAATATCACCACATTGCAATCTTCTATGACTTGTTGGATCTAGATTTTGAACATCAAAAGACACTAACCTACCAAAAGAGACAACTAGGCATGTGTACCTTCTCATATGCCATCTAAAGTCTTTTAAAATAAAGATATAATCCACATATTAAAAAATTTACACCTTTAAAGTGTTCACACAGTATTTCATTCAAATGGAATCATACAATGTGTGGCTTCGTGAGTGGCTTTTTCACTTAGCATAAATGTTTTTAAAGTTTATTCACATCATGGCATCTATCAGCACTTCATTTCTTTTTTATGGTTGAATAATATTACATTGTATAGATATACCACATTTTGTTTACCAGTTCATCAGTTGATGAATATTTGGGTTATTGCTACATTTTTTGGCTATTATAACTAATCTGCTATGAGTGCTATGAATATTATTGTACGTGTATTTGTGTGGATATGTTTTTAATTCTCTTGAGTATATAATTAGGAGTGGAAATACTGGGTTATATGTAAACTCTATATTTAATTTTATTAAGAAACTACCAAACTATTTCTCAATGTGACCATGTATAATCTTTCGAAAAGAATTGAATTTGATTCTGATTAAGTCCCTTGATTCACCTGTCAATTGGCAGGAGATGGAAAGGACAGAGGAATATGTTGATCTACATCATCAGAGTGGTGTCAG
Source organism: Pteropus vampyrus (assembly GCF_000151845.1). NCBI lineage: Eukaryota > Metazoa > Chordata > Mammalia > Chiroptera > Pteropodidae > Pteropus > Pteropus vampyrus. The sequence goes on along the minus strand of NW_011888991.1, from coordinate 1,540,554 downwards.
CAAAGTTTACACTGTAAGAAAATATACCAGCTAAATGACTTGGGTTCATCAACAGATAAATTATAAGGAAAGGTGAGGGATGGAGGAGGTATCTATAGATCAAGAGACTTAGAAGACTTATAAAGTTCGAAAAAAGAGTGCAGAGTAAACTACCATGCCTAGATATAGTTGGTAAAGAAACAGAAAAAGTTTAAATAAATTGAGATAGTCTGTGTAATAGTTCTGAGTCACAAAAATTGGTTCAAATAAATTTGAGTGTGAAAAATTGTGGACTTAAGTTTTATTCGTTATTCTTATACATCTTCGTGTTTGATTTATTTACTTGAAAATGCCTGAAAGCTACTGTTATATTTTCTCTTATCATGTGTTATTTATCTATATTTCCTTATAACTTGAAAGTAAGTCTTTTAAAACTCAACCCTTTATGTTTATGCTTACTTTGCTCTTGTAAACAATAACATAAAATAATTTCCGGTATGATTAGGTAAGGAAAATTGTATGCATCAGAGACATTCTGTTTATGCCTAAACCACACATAATGATGAGATGTCACAGAATCAACCTGAGTGTAATGATTCCTCTTGAAATAACAGGGTGAAATTTTAGAAGAGCATTGTGATTTTTGAAAAAAAATTTATTCATATCTGGATATTTAAAAATTATTAGAGGAAATAAATTTTAAAAACTTAACAATGTGTTGCATAGAAAGACAACTTTGGAATTCCAGATTTTAAAACCTGTCTCTGACTTAGGAAAAAAATATTTTCTCTCAGAAAACGACACTTGACCGGATCTTTCTTTCTCTTTCTGAGCTTTAAACTGCTGCTGTTCTTTCTAAATGGGTTTTATCTGTGACAGCTGGAGAAGGAGAGCAGATTTACCACATTTTGGGTACTGCAGCTCATCAGCACTGTAATTGAGATGCAGCAAACAGCATCTCCCCAAAGCAAAGTCATTAAAAGGATAGAGTACGTTACCATTTATAAAGCAAGGTGTGATGTTAGGGGAGCTGGTTGTATCGGAAGAATCTAACAGTTTCTGATTTAGGGGGTGCTGTGTACACCATTGGAGCAGGTAATGCTGTTTCCCCTTCCAGTTAGTAAGAGTAGGAGAACAAAGATGCCGATTAGGAGTGCACAATCAAGTGTGTCGGTGGTTCAGTGCCCACAGGAAGGAACACTCTGGTTTCTGGAGAACTTTAAAACTTGAAAAATTGCTCTTTAAAACAACAATTAACAGGATGAAAGAGAGAAAAGAAGGACTCTAGACATAACAAAGAAGAAACAGCCCCAGTTCAATGGCATTCACATTACTCTCTTAGCTTTTCCTACAAATGTCACTAATATAGACTTTGGCCTATATATACAGTTATTTTGCTTCTAAGCCTTTAAAGATTTCTACTGACAGTTACTATGCAGCATCTGCAGCTCCTAGCTATGTGTGGTATATTTGCAACATCGACGACCCCAATTATTCACTCTTTCCTTTACCCACACCCTCTCGCTGTGTGTTGAGTGTTATTTACTAGCACTGAGTTTGGTCTCGTGACTAACTTTGGACAGCAGAATGAACAAAAGTAGCAGTACCCTCCAGTACTCAAGAGAACTTGCTTGTTTCTGTTTGCCTTCTTACTCTTCTGCCATTACCAAGAGAAGGATTTGGTCCTTTGTGGATGGCAAGAGATATGTGGAGCAGAGACCCTCGTTAACCCACAGACATATGAGCAGTTCTTGCCAATCTTAGCACGGCATAGACTTTATTAAACGAACCCCACATATATATGTGAAATCACTGCTTACTGTTGTATGCCACTGAGTTTTAGGATTTGTTACAGAGCAATAACTAACATTCTTTCTCAAGCTTGTGGGATTTTATTCCTTTTGCTTGGAATGTCCCTCCTGTGTTCTCCCTCACTCCACTCATTTGTGAATAAATACTTCTTATCCATCATATCTTACCTTTGACATCAGTTCTTCTCTTTATCTCCCAAGAGTAGATTAGATGTTCCCTTTCATTTTTCATAACCTTAAGTTGTCCTATTATTTCTGTTTAAGAGAGTTAAGAAAGCAGGCCATTGAGTGAGATGACTTGGGTTTAAGGATTTAATTCATAATTCAAATACTTTATAGATGTATGATATACTCTTTAAATGACAGTTTTCTTATTTTTATAATGGGAGTAATACCTATTGTTGTGATGGAATTTTATGAGATTGAATCAGATGGTATCTGTAAAGTATTTAGTACAGAGCCCTACCTAAAGTAAAGCATTCACTAATTTTTGGATGTAATTATTATTGCCATATATGGTACTAATTATCCTGTTTACATCTGCTGCTCTGGCTGTCTAAGTTATTCCAATCTATAAAGAGAAGCATCCCTTAATTATTTGGCTACCCTAGGATACAATTCATATAGGTAGGATGGGTTAGATGTTCGATTCACCCCTCCCCGCCATTCTTCTCATACATTTATTTATTTTTACCAGTTTTTGAAATAATGAGTTGGTTCACTAACAATCTTCTCTAAAAGGGATGAAATAGTTTTTTGTTGTTGTTACTTTGACCCAAGCATTGTAAAATTTTTGATGTGTTTCAATCATTGCAGTTATTCTTATTTATGTGTAAAATCCTCATCTTTGGCCATACGAAATCTCTTTCTTAGGTCCTGAGTTATTTGGCATGAACACAGTAGTTCTGATTGCATATTTTAGTGGGTTCTGGTTTAATGGTGTGCACCAGGCCCATCTTATGCATTTTCTTCCCCAGCTATTTTCCTAAAGTTCCCCAATTTCTTTTATAGGAATGGTAAAAGCCATACTCCAGGCATTGAATTTGTCTATGTTGCCATTGATTCTAATCCTTTCCAGTGGACAGAGTTAGAAACTTTTAAAATAGAAGATACATATCATACAAATTTGAATTCGTCATAAGTGAACATTTCTATTACAAGTTTATCAGAGTACCTACCTATTTTTTCTATCTAGTCTAATTGAAATATTCTAGACTTTTTAAGGGAAATCTTTTTTAATTTAAACTGCCTTGATCAGTTACTTAGAATAGATGAGATGCCTAAACACAGGTTTATATGACTTCTGGAGTAAGGTATAGAGAAATTGTCAGAGTATAAAAAATCAGGAGAAAAAATTCACCTTCTCTGAATGATGCCATGGACTTGATTAAATTGTTTCTAAATATCTGCCTTTTAAGGGCCTTCGGACATGAAACTTTATTGTCATGGATTGCTTTTCATCCTAAATATGATTCTGAATAACTATTATTTATTCAGCTTAAATTCTACTCTTTTTAAGGGTAAGCCCTCAATCTAAATTGTATTCTTGTGTCAGACTATTTTATAATACTTTCAGTTTTTCTTTAATACCTCTATTGCAGTTGGTAATGATATATCATGACATTGTTTAAGAATTGTCTCCTATATTAAATTCTAAGTGCATGTAATCATTTAATTTATTTGTTTATTACTTTTTTTCCCAGTCTCTGGCATAGTGCCTCAAATATACATTGAATAAATGAATATGAGAAGATGGAATTCATTGTTCATTCTAATGACTAAGCCTAAAATTCTTCAATAACATTTTATAGGGTTCAAAATCAATTGCATAATAAAAAATTATTTTAATATTCTTTTTAGCTCCCTGTAATTCTACTAGGCATGTTGCCTCATTTTTTCCCCTCAAGATTTGCTTTTGGTTTTTATCTTCTCCACAATTTTTGTTGAACCAAAAAACAGAATGTCCTAAACCCTACTTATTGATATTTGATGATCAGTGTTGATTTCACTCTCAATGGAATTGGTTGAGATTTGAGTAGCTACTCTCAGAGGATAGTTGGGCTAAACTGTTCTAAAAATGTTAACCTAAGATGATTGCTTTCAGAATTAAATAAGACCTGGCTCTACCATATCCTCGTTAAACTCCTAATTTTATGCACTTAACTATGTGACAACTTGACATAGGAACAATATTTAAAGTCCAAAAATATTTAAGAAGTAAGTAATTATCTTTAATCTGTTTTTGAATTCCCATATGATAAATTAAAATATGTAGAGAAAAGCTAATCATGATATAACCACACTGGTGTGTTGTAATTCATTGATATGAGTTATAAGTGAAATCCTCTTTAAATGTCTCCTGTGGGTTGTTGCTTAGCAACATGATGTTTTATTGTAAATTAGTTTAAGAAGATCTCTCTCTTTGAGTGATTATCCCCAGAAATGTAGGATATCCAATTCAATTTATTTTGCTTATTTGTTTGCTTGATTTTTAAAGGTGAGATTATTCATTATTAAATTATAAAATCAATTGATGGGCACTTGGAAAGTTTAAAAGAACACCACTTAAGACATTTGAGATAGATGCATGTTTAAACCTCTGATTCCGTGTGTGTGTGTGATTATATGTATGTATGTATATGCAGCTATGTGTGTATGTGTGTATGTTTTATGTATTAATGAATAAATTCAATATTGTTAGGAGAAAAGAATGCTGATTTAAAGGTCACGTAGTAGAAACTATCCTTTAGATGTTAATTACATCTATGTAGCTAATATCTCCCACCTCACTGCACTACTCCCTTCTTTATGTTTCTATCAAATATATTTCCCTGAGTCTTGGGAAATAAAATGAAATGATGTCTTTGACATTAAGAAATATAATCTCTGAAATCAAAAACCCATAGACATGTGTTTTAAGGGATTTGACCCACTTCCAGTCATGGATGTGAAACTTGATTGGTTAAACTATTCAGGATAATAATACTCCCTTGTATAGTCATTAGATCAGATAACTATAGACTAAGTTTTATTCAGTGTTTTGTATTCTCTTGCTCCCAGGTGTTTGATCATAGCGGAGCCAATTAACAGGAAGTTGAGGGCTTCTATTTAAAGGTTATGGGAAAAGACCTGTTCTCTCTGCTGTCAAACATCATGACTTGTTCTCTCTGCTGTCAAATATCATCAATATTCTCATGAATGGAGCCATCCTCAGGATGAAGGTGACAATGAATGGCTGTTCAGAGAGCCAGGAACTGATGACATTATTTAATAGCCTCCATTGCCCACTGAGCCATTATAGTTCTGGAATGCCAGTTTGAGCATACCCCAAATTATTGATTTGCTTCCCTGAGAGTGTCAGTCTCTATCTATGTAAAGCCATGTTGTTCCCTTAAAGTTGGTGAGTTTCTTTGTACAGAATGACAAAGCACCCCGAACAGTCAAAGCAATCCTGAGGATAAAAACAAGGCTGGAAGTATCACACTGCTCGACTTCAAATTATACTACAAAGTGACAATAAGCAAAACAGTATGGTATTGGCAGAAAAACAGACACACAGAAGAATGGAACAGATTTGAGAGCCCAGACATATATGAGCGAATAATTTCTGACAAAGGAGCCAAAAAACTACGAATTGATCTACCATATGATCCAGCAATCCCTCTACTGGATATTTACCCCAAAGACTTGAAAACTCATATCCAAAAAGATATTTGCACACCAGTGTTCATAGCAACATTATTCACAGTGGTCAGGACATGGAAGCAATCGAAATGTCCTACAATAGATGATTGGCTAAAGAATCTGGGTACATACATACAAAGGAATATTAGCCATAAGAAAAGATGAAATACTGCCATTAGCAGCAACATAGATGGACCTCAAGAAAATCATGCTAATTGAAATAAGCCAGACAGAAAAAGTTGAAAACCACATGATATCACTTACATGTGGGATATAAACATAAAAGCAACAAATGAACAGGATAAACAAGCAGAGACTCATGAATATGAACAATAGACTAGTGGTTACCAGAGGGGAGGCGGTGGGGGAGAATGGAGGTAGACAGGGTAAAGGGTGTCAAATATGTAGTGATAGAAAGAAATCTAACTATGGATGGTGAACACACAATGCAATGTGTATGCGTGTGTGTATGTGTGTGTGCGTGTATAAACATTGAATTGTATGCCTGAAACTTACTGGATTTTATTAACCAATGTCACTATAATAAAAAAGAGAAAAGCATTGAGAACTATATGATTTCACTTATATAAAACTGAAATCAACAAATGAACAAGGCAAAGAAAACCTCATAGTCATAGACAACATAGTGGTTATCAGAAGAAAAGGGAGAAGGGGTAGTAGCTAGAGTAAAGGGGGTCTAATACATGGTGACGGAAGTAGATTTGACTTTGGGTGGTGGACACGCAATGCAATATATGTATGAAATATTATTGAATTGTGTACTTGAAACCTATGTAATTTTATTAACTAGTGTCACCCCAATATATTTAATTTAAAAAAGTTGGTGGGTTTTAATGCCTATGACTAGCTGCATCTCCTTGGTTTCTTCAGTTTATCATCCAAATTCATGTTGCATCTTCAAGTTATTTATGTACTTGGGTTACCATCAATATATGATTTCTTATTTCATTCCTTACTCATTCATAATTATAATTTTATAGCCCCAAATATCATAGTAAATCAATACCAGTTTATTACTGTTATAGTCCAATTATTGAGCAAGTCCTCTAAGCCATTAGCATAAATTACAAGAAATATGAAAGCCAGAAATAGTGAACCTCTCCCCACAGGTGTGTGTTAACGGTGCCTAGACTTATCTTTAATCATCAGATGCATGTAGTCTATAAATACTTCCAGCACATCCTTGGCACATTGGGGATTTAAGTCTTTCAATGAACGTTATTTGAAAGAGAAGGAATATAAGGTGGTTTTTTTTTTCTGTTTATCTTAGCACAATATGAATTAGCCTTAAAGCTAACTGCTGTCAACTTTATTTCTCTAAGTCACAGTGTCTGATAATGACAGAGTCAACAGGTTATTTTTCTCCACTGAACAGCTGTCCTTCAGCTATCTTTAGGAACAGATGCATTTCTTAAAATATTAGTGGTAAAGCAGAATTGCATATAGCTAATCTAATTTTGCCATTAACTTATATAAGTTGAGTTCTTGCAGCTGCAGAAATACTAGGTCACCTAGCTTGAGGAAGAAACTTTCTAAAAAGAATAAAGGTTATCGGAGAACTGAAACCTCTTACAATTTAAAGCCTCAGGCCAATTCTCAGCTTCTAAACTGAGTATTCTTTTTTTTAAGCCAACACTCCAGGTTCCTAAGAAATTAACCTTCATTAACTTAGCATTTTAAAACTGTCATAACAGTCTTGTTTGAGTTTTTAACCACTCCCACTCAGGACTAGCTTAGGAAGAGGGTACCTCTGCACAAGAATTTGCTTTTTCAAAATTTTCCCCTGAAGGTTATGCTTTAATTCCTTTCAGGAATTTATGACTCAGTGTCATAGAGAAAAAGACAGCAATATAGGAAAAAAGATAATTAAAAAATGAAAATGTCAAGAAGTAGCAAATTTTGCTCATTGTATCAATATCCAGCACTAGCTTTGAAATCTCACTGACTTACATCCTCGTATTGGCTTAGTTGTTACCAGATTCAATTGCTTTTTTAGCTTTAGTTACTTTATGTGTAAAATTAGGAATTTAATGTCTGCCTGAAGATTTTTGTTTGGGTTATAAATAATATAAGATTCCTAGAACTATTCGGTGTCAATTAAAGGTAGTCGTTAATTTTGAGTTTGTTCTTAGAAGCTAACTTAATCACAGAACCATTTGGGGGGAACTTTTCTTGGAAGGAGTGTTCTGAAGAGAACATGTTAGGAAGCATCTGTCAGAATTTGACAAGTTCAGGTCATTATTGTCAGGAGTTTTGTTTATAAAAGGAAGATTGTGTCAATGGAAGTCTACGGAGCAAATCACTGAAAGTCAGGTGTCTCCTGTCTCAGAGGGTGATTTCCATCTTTTGGGTCCTCCAGTCCAACTAAATTCCATCTCACTTAGTCCTTGCTATGTATGGGAAAAAATAGTTTCTCACATTTCCTAACAAAATCCCAGACCCAAATTATGCAGACAGAGAGACCTCCATGGCCATAGATGGCTGACTAGAGACAATTACTGACCACCTTTCGATAATGATAAAATGTGATTTCAACATCTTTAGCAGTAGGAATCAATTCATTTTTATTTCACTAGGGTCTCTCCTAGATAAATTTTCTAAAGTTTAAGTCATCCAAAGACAATTTAGTCTTAGTTCTTCCTTTAACAAATAGATGCTCTACTTTATCAATTCCAAAAAATATTTTACTCTATATCTCAGTCATAAGGCAGCTTCAAAATTTGGGATATAGAATGACACACAGAAAGTACCATGAACTTTCATATATCTGTGACTGGTGATAAAAAAGATTAGAAATGTTCAAATGGGAAGGAAAATCTTTGTATCTCCAAGAATGTCATCCTTTTTGTGAACTAGAATAATGTCACTTTGGGGATAAGTTCTTGAAATTTTTTTAAACTTTTTGTTTTCATTTACACTTGACATTCAATATTATATTAGTTTCAGGTGTACAGCATAGTAGTTAGTTATTTTTATAATATACTAAGTGATCTCTCCGAATAGTCTAGTACCTGACTGACACTATAAATAGTTATTATAATATTATTGACTATATACCCTATGCTGTACTTTACATCCTCTTAACTATTTTGTAACTAACAATTTATTTTTCCCCTTTTTCACCCATCCCCACAACTCTCCTGCCATCTGGCAACCATCTTTTTTTTTTTTTTTTGGTATCTATAAGTCTGTTCTGTTTTGTATGTTTGTTTATTTTGTTCTTTAGATTCCACATACAAGTAAGATCATATGGTATTTGTCTTTCTCTTACTTCACTTAGCATAATACCTTCCAGGTCTACCCATGTTGTTGCAAATGGTAAGATTTTGTTAGTTTTTATGTTGTTATTGAGTTGTATGAGTTCTTTGTATATTTTGGATATTAGGCCCTTATCGGAGGCTTTGCTTGCAAATATATTTTCCTATTCAATGGTTGTCTCTTTACTTTGTTGACAATTTCTTTTGCTGAGCAGAAGCTTTTTAGTTTGATGTAGTCCCATTCATTTATTTTAGCTTTTACTTCCCTTGCTTTTGAGGTCAAATTCATAAAATCCTCTTTAA
>NW_011888991.1:1510543-1531449 GCF_000151845.1 Pteropus vampyrus | reverse complement strand
TGAGCAGAAGCTTTTTAGTTTGATGTAGTCCCATTCATTTATTTTAGCTTTTACTTCCCTTGCTTTTGAGGTCAAATTCATAAAATCCTCTTTAACTCCAAGGTCCTTGAGTTTAGTTCCTATGTTTTCTTCTATGCATTTTATTGTTATAGGTCTTATATTCAAGTCTTTAATCCATTTTAGTTAATTTTGGTATGTGGTGATAGCAGTCTAATTTCATTCTTTTGCATGTGGCTTTTCAGTTTTCCCAGCACCATATAATGAAGACAGTTTCCTTTCTCTACTGTATGTTTTTGGCTTTTTTGTTGAAAATTATTTGCCCAAATATATATGGGCTTATTCTGGACTCTTGATTCTGTTCCACTGGTCCATGTGTCTGTTTTTCTGCCAATACCATGCCTTTTTGATCATGGCTGCTTTGTAGTATAATTTGAAGTAATGCCTCTAGCCTCGTTATTTTTTCTTAGGATAGCTTTGGCAATTCGGGGTCTTTTGTGCTTCTATACAAATCTGATGATTTTTTGTTCTACTTCTTTAAAAAAGGCTGATGGGATTTTGATGGGGATCACATTAAATCTGTATAATACTTTAAGTAATAAGTCATTTTAACTATGTTGATTCTTCCAATCAAAAAACGTGGAATATCTATCCATTTCTTTGTATCTTCTTCGATATCATTTAATAAGGTCTTATAGTTTTCATAATATAGGTCCTTCACATATTTCATTAAATTTATTCCTAGATATTTTATTCTTTTTGTTGCATTTGCAAAAAGAATTATTTTTTCTATTTCTATTTCCGACACTTAGTTATTAGAGTATAGGAATGCTATGCATTCTTGAACGTTGATTTTGTATCCAGAAACTTTACTGTATTTGCTTATTGTTTTTAGTAGTGTTCTTGTGGTGTCTTTAGGGTTTTCTATATAGAGATTCATGTCATCCACAAATATGATAGTTTGAGTTCTTTGTTTCCTATCTAGGTGCCTTTTATATCTTTCTCTTGTCTGATTGTACTTGCTAGGACCTCCAATGTTATATTGAATAACAGTGGTGATAGTGGACAGCCTTGCCTTGTTCCTGACCTTAGAGGGAAGGTTTTTAGTTTCTCACCATTAAGTATAATGTTGGCTGAGGGCTTGTCATATATGGCTTTTCTTATTTTAAGGTACTTTCCTTCTATACCGATTTTGTTAAGTGTTTTGATCATAAATGGGTGCTGTGTCTTGTTGAAGGCTTTTTCTGCATCTCTTGATATGATCATATGATTCTTATTTTTTAATTTGTTTATGTGGTGTATCACATTAATCAATTTGCATATGTTGAACCATCCCTGTGCCCCTGGGATGAAGCCCACTTGATCGTGGTGTATAATCTTTTTAATATGTTGTATTTGGTTCGCTAGTATCTTATTTAGGATTTTTGCATGTGTGTTCATGAGAGATATTGGTCTATAGTTTTCTTTTTGTGTGTTATCTTTACCAGGTTTTGGTATCAGAGTAATATTGGCCTCATAAAATGAGTTGGGAAGTATTGCCTCCTCTTCGATTTTTTGGAAGAGTTTGAGGAGAATAAGTATTAAATCTTTGAATGTTTGGTAGAATCCACTGGTGAAGCCATGTGGTCCTGGACTTTTACTTTTTGGTAGGTTTTTGATGATTGTTTCAATTTCCATACTGCTGATTGTTCTATCTAGATTTTCCAGTTCTTATTGATTCAGTCACGGAAGGTTGTATTTTTCTAAGTACTAGTCTATTTCTTCTAGGTTATTAAATTTGGTGTTATATACTTTTTCATAGTATTGTTGTATGATCCTTTGTATTTCTGCAGCGTCTGTCATAATTTCTCCTCTTTCATCCCTGATTTTGTTTATTTGTGTCCTTTCTCTTTTTTCTTCAGTGAGTCTAGCCAGGGGTTTGTCAATTTTATCAAGCTTCTCAAAGAACCAGCTCTTTGTTGCATATATTTTTTCTATTGCTTTTTTGTTGTTGTTGTTTTCAATTTCATTTATTTCTGCTTAATTTTGATTATTTCTTTCCTTCTCCTGAATTTAGGCTTCATTTGCTCTTCCTTTTCTAGTTTTTTAAGATGAGGTGTTAGATTGTTTATTTGGGCTCATTCTTGTTTTTAGAGGTAGGCCCGTAATGATATGAACTTTCCTCTTACAACCGCTTTTGTCGTGTCTCAAAAGTTTTGATATGTTGTACTATCATTATCATTTGTTTCTATATATTTCTTGATCTCTCTTTTTATTTCTTCTCTGACCCAGTTTTTCTTCAGTAACATGTTGTTTACTCTCCACGTATTTGTGGTTCTTCCTGATTTCTTTTTGCAGTTGATCTCTAGTTTCAAAGCATTATGATCAGAGAATATGATTGGTATGATTTCAACCCTATTATATTTGTTGAGGCTATCTCTGTGTCACAGTATGTGGTCAGTCTTTAAGAATGTTCCATGTGCAACTAGAGAAAAATGTATAAACAGTTGTTTTGGGATGGAAGGCTCTGTAAATGTCAATTATGTCCAGTTGGTCTAATGTGTCATTTAAGGATGTTATTTCATTATTGATTTTCTGTTTGGATGATCTGTCGATATCTGACAGTGCAGTATTTAGGTCCCCTACTATGATAATGTTTTGGTCTGTTCCTCCTTTTAGTTCTGTTAGTAATTGCTTTACATATCGGGGCCCCCGATTGGAAGCATAGATATTAATAAGTATTATGTCTTCTTGGTGTGTGATTCCCTTTATCATTATGAAGTGTCCCTCAGTATCTTTCTTTACCTTTTTTATTTTGAAGTCTATTTTGTCCAATATTAATACCACTACTCCCACTTTTCTCTGAATGCCATTTGCTTGAAATATCATTTTCTACCCTTTCATTTTTAGTTTATATTTGTCTTTGGATCTGAGATGTGTCTCCTGGAAGCAGCATATGGTTGAGTTTTGTTTTTTTGATCCATTCTGTAACTCTGTTCCTTTTTATTGGTGAGTTCAGACATTTTTTTGATGAGTTCACCCCATTTACATTTAGGGTGATCATCGAAATATGAGGTCTTCTTATAGCCATTTTATCTTTTGCTTCCTGATAGCTCGATGTTTCCATTGCTTCCTTGTCCTTGTGTTTCTGTTTTCTTTATTTTGGTTGGCTTTTGTGGGTTTTCTCTCTGGTTCTTTTTGTTTTATGTTATATACTTCAGTTCTGAATCTTCTGTGTGTGGTTACCATTATGAATATATAAGGGATAGTTGTATATATATAGTCATACCTTTACTTCTGTGTATGCCTTATCTCCATTCCCCTTTGCGAATTTGGATCTTTGAATCCTCCCCTTTTCAGTCATTGTTGTCTCTATTTGTCCCTATATATGCTGAATGTTCATTACTATTTTGCTATAACAATTCTCTTCTTATTGTTTAAGCTTATAATACCTGTTCTTAATAAGGGGTGCAATGCTCTGCTTCTAGTAGCCTGATAGTCACCTTACTCCTAATTATGTTTTTTTTTGTTGTTGTTCATTTTATTTTAGGTGAGCAGACCCCTTTTAGTATTTCCTGTAGTGCAGGCCTCGTGGTGGAGCATTCCCTCAATTTTTGTATGTCTAGAAAGGTCTTTATTTCTCCTTCATATCTAAAGGAGAGCTTTGCTAGATATATTATTTTAGGCTGGTAGTTCCTTTCATTTAATAGTTTGAATATTTGATTCACTTTTTTCTGGCTTGCAAGGTTTGTGCTGAGAAGTCCGACGATAATCTAATGGGTTTTCCTTTATAAGTTACACTCTTCTTTTCTTTGTCTGCCCTGAGAATTCTGTCTTTGTCATAGATTTTTGATAATTTTAATACAATTTGTCTTGGTGAAGGCCTTTTTTGGGTTGAGATAGTTGGGTGTTCTGTTGACTTCTTGAATTCCAAGCTCTAGCTCATTCCTTAACTTTGGGAGATTCTCATCAACTATTTGTCTGAAAATGCTTTCTTGTCCCTGCTGCTTTTCTTTGTCTTTGATAATGCCCATTATTCTTATGTTTCCTGTCTTGATGCTATCAGCTAGTTCTTGTATTTCTCTTTCATTATTTTTTATTCTTCGGTTTCCCTCTTCTTCCTTCTGATTTATTTCTAGATTTCTGACTTCAATATCACTGATCTTTTCCTTCATTTGGTCAACTCTATTTCCCAAGCTTGTTATTTCATTTTTCAGCCTTCGCAGTGTGCTTTTTATCTCCAGAAGATCTATTCTGTTCTTTTTGAGGGTTTCGATGTCCTTGCTAATGAACTCATTCTGCTCATCCAGTTGTTTTTTTTAATTCCTGAAAGTGACTCATTTCAGAACTCACTGAATTTTTTCAGAAGTATCATCCTGAATTCTCTGTCATTTAAATTGCATATTTCTATGTCTGTATGCTTATTTTCTGGAGATTTTTCTCTTTTTTTCTGTGATGCCTTGTCACCTTTGTTGTTCATTGTGTTTAATGGACTGTTTTTCCGCTTGGGCATTAATAGAACTGTGTTCTGCTTTTTTTCCAGAAAGATTTATTATATAAAGGTCTCTCTTTAGCCTGTTGCAAATAAGGGGCTTTTTTTTTTGCTTTCCAGTAGTGGTGTCTAAGCCTCTTCTATCCCTGCTTTATATAAAGCCTTAATAATGCCTTTTTTCCTTGTAAGTGTTTAATCACACTGGCTACCCTCAGTCTCAGTCCTTATCAGTGTTAGTGACAGTTTCCCTAGCATTTACTCAGATCTCCTTGGGGCTCTGCGGTGTTTGGTCTTAGAGGATATGTGGAGAGGATCCTTCTGTGTTGGGGGTTGGGGGCTGCAGGTCAGCCTCGGTTTTGCCACCACGGCTGGTAAAACTCAACTGTTGTTTCTCTGTCGTCCTGCTTCTCTGCTTTCTGCCCTGATGACTTGGCCCTGCTGCTGGCCGCGTGTAGCTCCCAGCACTCCCAGGCACGGCTGTTCAGAGAACTTGCCTCATGATCTCCCCTTCCCCTCCTCCTACAAGGAGTTCTAGTGGCTGTGAGAGACAGCTTCTTTATTTCTCCCAGTCTACTACCCAACACCCAGGGTTCTGACCTGTGGTAGCTCTAATGTGCAGATCCCATGCTCGGATGTGCTGCTTTGCAGTTTGGGTGTTTTTTCGTTGAGTTTTAAATGTTCAGCTTATTGTTGTTTCAAGAGGAAATATCTGGGGACATCTCTCACTCTGACATGTTTTTCCAAACTCTGCAATTCTTTTAGAGGTTCATGAACACAAAATGTTTGAAGCCTATAGGCACCCACCTTGATTGACTTTTAAAAATTATTAAACCTGCCTTGTATTCCTGGAATAAACTCCACTTGATCATAGTATATAAGTAATTTAACATACTGCATATAACAAATTACATTTTGGTATCTTGGTATCTTGTTAATGATTTTTTTGTCTAAATCCATGAGGAATATTGGTCTGTTGTTTTATTATTTTTTTTTGTAATATCTTTGCCTAGCTTTGTTATAAAGGTAATGCTAGCTAAATAAAATTGTGATATATTTCTCCTCTCCTACTTTCTGAAGAGATTATATAGATTGTATAGAATTTGGTAGCACTTTTCCGTGAAACCATCTTAGTCCAGATGTTTCTTTTGAGGGAAGTTTTAAATCAAATGTGCATTTTAGAACTTTGAGATATATTTTTAATTTTTTTTTTTATTTTTATCATCATTCTTTTCCCCACAGACATGTATTATGTATTAGGAACTCTGCAATGCATGAGGAGAGTACAGAGAGTACTAAAATGCATCTTTGCCTCTAGAGCTTAAGGTCAAGTAGTAAACAGGCCCTTTTTAGTGATAAAATATTAAAGATTCTGGGCTAATTTCAGTCATTTTTCTCCACTATTACTTAAATATGTACAAACATAAACTCTGATACAAACTGCAAATATTATAGGGCTTATGAAGAATAGCAATAAAACAAAAACATGATACAAATTAGCTCAATGTAGCTTCAGAAACATGTAAAAGTGCAAAAGAGGCCTAAGAAAACAAATGAATAATAATAGTGATATTTTTGACAGGAAGTTGATTGAGCACTTACCACATTGCTTACACACATTATCTTTTTTAGTCCTATAGCCTTTGAGGAAGATATCATTAACTCTTCTAGAAATTAGGACATTCTTAATTTCGAAGATAATTCACACCCCAGAAATGTGGAGCATCCTGCACCGTGAAAGTGTTCAGATGTATGTTTTCGGGATCTAGAGGAAAGTCAGTATGTTTTTTGATAAATTGCTATATAGTTAGAATTTATTTACTAAATACTTGTGTCTATATATATAACTGTGACTTATTACTGAGGCTGACCCAGCTTGCTTCTATTTCCACAGCTGCCAAATGTATATCCTCATCACCGTCCTTACCAGCAGGTCATAAAACCTTCCAATTCTCTTCTACCTCTAAACTTCTCAAAGAATAAAAACCATTCTTTTATTCAATATGTTTCCTCTCTAAGAGGAATATGATTTGTAAACTTGCTTTTGGTTACGGAATGAATTCCTTTTGTAAAACAATTTGAAATATTCTGAAGGAACTACATACATTTTATGTCTAATATTTAAGGTCCCATACAATTTAGCGCCAACTTGTATCCCCTGACTCTCCTTCTGCCATCTGAGTTTTCATTTTCTTCTCATTTCTAACTGCATTAGACAACAGACAGGTCTGTAGACACACTTTGTGTTCCCCATGTCTCTAAGCTTTTGTTTCTATTATTTACTCTGTTAAAAATTTTGTTTCTCATTTTGTGTTTCACAATGTGGTTCAAATGTCACCTCTTTTATGAAGTCTCAAGCTAATCAGATTGAATTTCTTCAGGGTAATGATAATAGTTTGTTCTGTTACAACAGTAGGATTTGTTTTATGTGCTTGGAAAATAATTGGAGGCCACCAACCTTGTATTCCCAATACCAAGCACAGTGCTTGGCATATAGTAGTTGCTCAACAAATGTTTGTGAATTGAATTGAATTGAGGAATATTTTTCTATGGCACCTGGGATGACTCTCTCAAATGTATTATCACTTTATTGGTAAGTTATCCTCTTTAGTCCTATATGCATTTCAGTCATCGAGCAGAATCCAAAGATGAGTGTTTTAAGCAACATGCTCACTCTTTTTTAGCAAAGACATATTATTTTCCTCTAATAAACAAAAACTTCTTTGTTGATACTGACTTATCCTAGGATATTTCTCATAATGTATACATGTTTTATCAAATTAATTCATTGAAGAATGAGCAAAGTGATACTATTAAACTGTACATTCAGCAACTAGGTATTAAATGCTTTTGTAGTATTTAAATTGTACTTAAGCCCATAAAGTGAAAAAAGCAAATATTTATATGACAAATTAATTGCAGATTCAAAGATTTTCCAGCACTTATTGTTCTGTTATTATCAGCAGATGCTGAATATCTTTTGGAATTCTAAATGTATTTCTAGTTAGAAATAACTCACTACAGTTAAAGAATAAGAAAAATAAAATCACAAATTGAAAAGCTCCATTTTTGCCTATGAATAAGACCAGGCAAACCTAATAATATTGAAAAAACTTTGTTTTCATGACTTCGACTGTATTGAAATATTCATTGGGATTTCTCAAATCCTATTTCTATTATACATTTTCTTTTAGGTTCATCCTCAAATTTGGCAACTGCAGAGACACAGCCACTGATAATTATGCATTATATAAACAATTGAAGAGCTATGAAGAGCTGCCTTCCAAATACAGGCACATCTCGGAGATATTGTGGCTTCTAGACCATCACAATAAAGTGAGTATAACAATAAAGTGAATCATAAACTTTATACTTGTGGAGGATCTTGCCTTCAATCTTAAAAAACACATCCGTGAAGCATAATAAAACAAAGCACAATGAAACGAAGAATGCCTGTATGATTTCTTGATTAAATTCTGGTGAAAATAATCTTTCATCTTGACTTTATTCTCCTTTCACAGTGTGGAAATGTTGTATTTCTGCTGTATGAACTCTTGATTAAGAGGAAATAATAGTTTGATTATTTCTCAGCAGATTCTGACCACATGGTATAATAGAAAGCTCTCTAGATCCCCTGCAATGAGAGCACCATAAAGGATATTCTCTCTCTCCCCCTCTCTACACACACACACACACACACATACACACACACACACACACACACAAAACACACACACACTCACATTATATATGGCAGCCAAAGCAGTATCTGGAACATAGTAGGTGCCTAATAAACGTTCATTGTTTGAGAGCTCCGAATGCTAATATATTAAGTAGGCCGCACTTTTAAAAAAGTACCAAGACATCCTATAGGCTTTTTTTAGGCCACTTTTCCCCTCACCAGATGATGCCCTTTAAAATAGTGCTGATTGCAACAGACAAATGCATGGGGACCACCCACCATCCTGGTTACCCAAACTAGCTTCAGGTGAATAGGAAGGAAGACCAGGAAGCCAGGGCAATATATCTGCTTCTTAGATGGAATGTCTCTTGAACAAAGGGACCTGATGGCATCAGGAGGACATTGAGTTGGTTACCAACTGACTTAGGAGGGGACAGAGGAAGAAATTGCTCATCCGATGAAGTCATATTCAAACTAGACAAACGGGTATGGTCAAGAAGGCTGTCACACTTTGATTGGGCTGTCTTTCCTTTTTATTGCTAATTCTAGGTGCCAAGTTAGCCAGATGGACAGATGGTCTTGCCCCTAGCTTCAGGCCTCCCCAGGTATAACTCCATAAATTCATGCATATTATATATACTCACAATACATTTCAAACATTTAGTCATATAAGTTATTTTCAGAAGGGGCAACTTTTACACTGGAAACTCAATATCTTATAAAATTTAATATATACAATTTTTCTATATAATTAAACTCATTATGTTTGAGTAATATTCAAAAACTCCTGCTAATACAGTTTTATTCTACTAATCAAAACAATGTTTTTACAGTTCAAATCTTACTGTTGATACTTGAAAAACATCTCTGGGGGAGTGTTACAAATTTTTCTTCTCAGAAGTAAAACAGTAAGCCTATGAATTGTCTAGAATTGCCCCAATGTGAGCAAAATCCTGGCTTCTCCAAGTTTGCCTCTCACTATTTGACCTTACATAAACCATTTAACCTCACAGAGTTTCTTCCCTCATTTTTAAAAGTAAGAGATTGGAGACTATAGACCCCTAGATCTCTTTAGCTCTAATGACATGATTTTGACGTTATCACTCAAAATTGTGATGAAATAGCATTTTGACGGGGGTTCAAAATGGAATGGGCAAGGGTGAGCATTCACTGGAAGAAGTGCCCAGAAGAATATTAGTAACCTGATGGTAAGATTCCTTTGGCAATGGAGGTTCAAATGGCTCTAGAAGCCACACTCTAGTCTAATAGGGTCTCAACCTATTATTATTTTTAACAGGGAAATAAGTGGAAGACATAGGTTTTCAGTGCTGTCAGGGTTACAGAGGGATTTGTTGAGCTGAGCAAAGGAAAAATGACTGACTGGTACATTTAATTTATTACTTTTATTGACTTCTGCAGCTCCAGTGCAGTTGCACTCAGAAGGCCCATATGAGCTAATAAAATAGGACTTCAGAATTGATGTAGCAAATAAAATGCCAAATAAGAATGCCGTTGTTATTAAAATGTAGTGACACTATTGATTTAAAATAAATATATTTGCCAGTTTGCTGTGCATTTAGGACTGGACCCAGCTGTTGAAGGCGCCATTTAGGTTACAGGTTTGCATGACAAATGAAAGGCCTCTTACCAGGAGGAGTAATGCAGTTTTATGTAACAGAATTGCCATGGAAACAGAAATAAATCCTGGAGCTAAATAAGGCTGTGAATATCCTGTCTTCTGAGTTCAGCTCCCTGTGTTCCATAGAAGAAATTCACAGGATACTTACCATGGTTTTCCTTGTAAATGAAAAATTATAGATTTGGTATTTCTCAACTCATATCATTATTGAACGTTTTTTTTTCTCACCATAATTGATGTGAAGATAGCAGGCTTAGACAAAACAGATCTTGCTCTGCCTCTCACATTTCTGCACAATTTTCTTTACACACACACACACCTCACACCTCTGCTTTGCAACTCCAGATGGTATATAATCAACTATTTTTTCTGTGTAAGGTATAATACAGGCATGATCTTGAATGGGTCTGAGAAATACATATGGCTTTCTAAATGCCATAGTGACATGTTGATATGTTAACTAGAGTCTATATATAGCAACTAGGGACCATCCTCACATGAGAGTGGCAAATTTCCCTGCAATTCAATCTGTCCTCAATGTACGTGTGTATGTGCCATTTTTCTTAAAATGGCCCAAAATGAACAAATTAGTAAGTTCTTGGTATTCTACTCTTTTTAATTCAACCAATTAAGAGAGCTTGGTGGATAGTGTGTCTTTTTCTCCTTCCTTTGGTTTCATATGCCCTTGAACTGACATGTCTTCTGTAAATAAATGCCCACCAGTCTTGGTTATCAGTTTAAGATGTCCTTTTAAAGGCAGCCACTAGAATCTCTTAGGACAGATTTTTATCTTTCTAAAATAGTTCAAAGCATGAAAAAGTAGCCTGGAAACAGTTCATTGTCCTTTAGGTGCTTTACCCCTATCAGTGCTAGATATGACAAAGCTCTTGTTTGCCTCTACGAGGACAAGAATTAAATCTGTCTTATTAGTCACTATGAGAATAATGCCTAAAACTGTGACTGACACATAGATACATAATGAATATTCTAGCAAGAATGTATTGAGTCAAATAAGTAGTTTCAGAAGTAGAATTGCTTTTCTAATAATTTCAACATTCATAGGAAATAAAAGAGAAAACTGAGATGGTCAGCAAGCAAAGATTGGCTGGGGTAGTTGCTATGGACTGAATATTTGTGTCCTCTCCCCCAAATTTCAAATTCCTATGTAGAAACCTCATAGGAATCTCAGTGTGATGAATATTGGAGGTAGGAACCTGAGGTGCTGAGGTCATGAGTAAGGAGTCTTCAGGAATGGGATTACTGCTCTTCTTTATAAGAGGTAGAAAACTAGCTAGCTCCTCTTCTGCCATGTTGAGGACACTGAAACCTGGAGGAGGGTGAGCCCTCACCAGGACCTAACTGTGCTGGCACTCTGATTTTGGATTTCCAGCCTTCAGAAATGTGAGAAGTAAATTTCTGTTGTTCAAGCCACCCAGTTAGCCTAAATTGAGTAAGACAAGTAGCCTTTATTTCTCATTGTCTGTCAGAATGTGGGCACAACTGCAGTGCTGAAGTCCTTATGGGTCTTAACTCAGTTACCAGCATGAATTTGGAAGTACAAGAAATCCTTTCCCCAGTCAACAATTGTCCAGTGGAGAGACAGGGTCAAAGACTGTACCTTCCCGCTGAAGTGCATAAAGAAACCGATTTTCCAGCAGCTTCCAGCCCTGTGTCTTTTATCTCAGTTGTTTATGTATATCAGGTGTAAAGGTTAGGAAGAACCACAAATATTCAGCAACTATCCCTTATTTCCTAATTTGCTTTGAATGACTAGACATGGCCTTGAATATAGAAAGTATTTTGCTCTTGTGTAGGTCTAAAGCTTACAGTGGTTTTAAAAATAAATGACAATCAGATGTGCTATTTTTCCTCTACATTCCAACTTATAGTTTATAAAATTGCACTAACGTTTTACTTGGATCTATATTCAGTAGGTGTCTCAAAATAAGTTTGACTTTAGGTTGATGAGCTGACATTTTTTTTTTAATAATACTACTTTTAAAACCCAATTTAAAATATAATTTCTGAATGAAACTTTTCAAACTTATTAATTGACATATTATGTGTCAGATACTGAAATCACTGAAATAGAGAAATGCCCGTGACCTCAAGCTCACCTGAAATATGTGAGCCCTTACTATATACTAGGCACTATGCATTTATGAGGAAAGTTTAAGATGCAAGTAAGAGTTGATAATTAATGAAAGTGAAACAAAGCAGGAGGTGGTAGAATCCATGATATTCACTGATTAAACTCTTGAAGAGATCTACTTTTCAAATACATTGCAATGCAACCGAAGGCAAATTATTTCCAGGCTTACAAGAAATATAATGTATTTCACAGTTGGATATCTTCTTGAGAAGCCAATATTAGATGTTTTGTAAGAAGCTGTTGGCAGAAAGCTTGAATGAAAGTCACAGAGCCTGGTCTCAACTTACTAAGAAAAGCACAGATACATCCTGAGTTTCAGTTTTGTAAGCTGAATGTTATATATATCTGTCTTTGGGGACCGGGGTCTGAGTCAAAGTATTTGTGAGTCTTAACTCAATACCTAGGAGGAAGAGCTCTTTTGTTAATAGCCGTAAGCAGGTTTGCAAAACTGGTAGTGTCTGCCCAGGGCATATCAAGGAAGAAGATTGTTTCTGCTTTGTAGGAAAGATAGGGAAAGCAGTTTTAGGAAAGAGCTGTGAAAGACGACAAGTGAGGAGAAGGAACATAGTATAATGAAGTGAACACCAGATTACGAGTTAGGTAAGCTGAGTTCAAGTGGCAGTTCCACCCGTGGCTGAAAAGACATTTAACAGAAGCATCAGATCTTTGTTTTTGAAGAGATAACAATATCTGCCTTATAAAGTTGTTGTGAGTGCTAAAATGAAAAAAAAAAGCATATGTGCATGTGCATTAATATGCATACATATACATATAAGCACAAACACGTGCGTTTACACACATACATACAAACACACTGTCATCTTGCCAATGGTCAGTAATTTTCTTCCCCTTTCCTCTATGAATCACAGTTTGTCCATTTGTCAAGAATAATACTTGTCTTGCCTCTCACTGATAGAGCTGCAATAGATTTCTTATACAAATATAAGATGCTAATAAAAGTTTTTGTTGCATTTATTTTTTTTTCAAGTCATATTTTTGAATCTCTATGTCTGAGGCACTAGCTTAGAACCAGAGAGGGTACAGTTTCCAGTAAAATTCCTGCCCTTGACGTGGTCATAACCCACTTGAGCAGTGATCCCTTTAGAGTTAAACAGAACCACGAGAATACAGTATTGATATAGGATGACCATAGCCTTTACATCACATCTGCAAAGTACTCCAGACGCTTCATGATCTTGTCTTCAGCATCTTGTTCAGCCTTTTTTTGATTTACACTTAATCTACAAGGCTAGTCTGCCAACCGCATCACATAGTTTTATTTCCTAAAGTTATCCTGACCTTTTTGGCTTTGAAGTCTTTCTTTACATTGTGTCCTCTACCTCTGATTCAGATTGTAGAAATTCTGCCCTTTAAAAGAGTCTAAGTTTGAATGCCTTCTTTGCCAAGAATTCTCATTCTGCATTATTTAGGAATACTCATCTTCTTTTGAACATTTTCCATGACTTTATAGATCCTGAGGGTTTCCTTTTCTGTGAATTGCCTGCTCATGCCTATTGTATCATTTTTCTTATTTTATTTTTCTTATTTTTGACTTGTACAGTCTGGCTATCAATTCTAATTCTCCAAATAACCACCAGAAAAACCTGTTGATGAAGCAAAGCTAAGTGTATTAGACCTGCTTTATAAGAGAAGATGCACATTGACTCAAAAGAAAGACTTAGGGAGCTATAGTGTTTCAGAATCTGCCCTGGACAACTTTAAGGCAGATTTTGCAAGGTGGGAAACTACTCAAAACTGGGCTGCATTTATGACATAATGGTTTCTGAGGCTCTTAAAGTGAGTATTGATAAAGAAGTTATCAGTTTTAAACAAGAAACTATTTTATTTAATTGAAAGTCTTTTCTTCCAGAAATGTATTTTCTGGAACAAAGAGCTAAGTTATTTTTTCTTGTCCGCAGTCTTATTTTACACGGGGACAGCGCAAGTTTCTGATTAGTTTTGCATCTTAAACCTAATAGCAGTGGTCATGTACATTTAATAAAAGTGCAACTTCTACTTTTTTTCTTGTTACTTTAAAAACCTTCCCTCCAAGAGATGACTTTGGGGAAAAGAAGTTAACAGGCTGTGTGTATTTTAAAAACCTTCCCTCCAAGAGATGACTTTGGGGAAAAGAAGTTAACAGGCTGTGTGTAATCTCAGAGCAAATGAGTCTTAAGCAAAACCAGGAATCACCTTTAGTAAACCTGAGGGTGGTGTGATCCTGGGAAACTGAATGTTCTCAGAAGAAGACAGTAAAGTGGTGGATGAAACTGGCCTGGACCCCAGTGAAAAATGGGTTGGTGGGAAAGGAAGCAAATGGGAGTCCAAAACAGAGGGGACTTCAATGGGGCCTACTTGTCTCTGATTAAAAGGTAACCCAGGAATAGGGCAGAATGTGAACAGTGCTAGTTAGCGTATTTATTAGCCTCCAAGTGATTTTCTGTTTGATTATAAATAGGATCTTTCTGGTGATGGCCAGCTTGTAGGGTGTCAGTCTTGTACAAATTAATCCTGATCTTTCAACAATAAAATTAGTACCTTTCTGAAAGTGTGGTTATGACAAATGTATAAGAATGTAAATGAGAACCATGACAGAGCTCTCTAGCTTGCAAATGTTGTTTAGAATATGCTAGTGATTATTGGTAATAATTTTCACAGTGTATGTCTCTGAAGTTCCACTGAAATACATCTGAGATTATCTAAACATTCCATGAAATTAGATTTTTTTTTTTTTTTGGCAATTAAGCATGTACAATAATCATAATTATATAACAACTTTTAAATTACTGGAGATCATCAATGCATTAACTTGTGCAAGGCTGTGCTAGCTTCAGAATAAAACTGTGTCTGCCATCTTGAAGCATATTTTTGAGTTTTTGTTTATTTTTAAATGTATATATTGATTGGAAAAGTTGTAGGAACTTTTTATTTTTTATCTTTGTGATCTCGGGATTTTGCATATTCACTCACTTCAAAATTGCATAACTACTTACACAAAATTATACAGTTCATGGACATTACATTTCCTTAAAATGTTATGCAAAACTCAGTCATATTATCTATATTTCAGAAGTGCCTTGTCAGATTGTATTCTGTAGAGTTTAAGCACTTTTTTTAAGTTTTAGTATTTCTTCTATAACTTGCACTTATAAAATGTGTTAGATGCTTTTAGTAGACATGTTTGAAACAATAACCTCAAATATTGCTACCCTTTCAGGCATCTAATTCAGTTAATTGAAGAGTATCCTATGATTGCAAACGAGTTGTTAAAGAAACAGAAGAAAAAAGACCCCACTGCCATTGCCAAAGAGTACATACAATACAGAATATACAAAGTCTTGCACTATATGAACAAAACACAATAATTGGAATACTGAGCCCAAAGACTAGTTTTCATCTAAATGCCCAAATTCAAATTTCGTGTTTATCAAAAATTCTCAATTGTATTAATAATGTAATGGTATAATTCATAAAGTGCTTTTATCCTAATAGAATACTGTTTTCTCATATTAAGATTTTAATGATAAAAAATATTCTGCCACAAAATATTTAAAGATCATTGGGCTCTGCAGATGGAGTAAGGAGATTTCCACTGATCCTAACTACCCTGTAGGAAAACCAATCCATAGAAAGGGATATATAGCAAAGTTGTGGAGAAATAATATTCTATAAGGCCTGCCTCTGACCTAGGCTACATGATCTATAATATTTTAAAATTGTCATTCTCAACCTTGACTGCCAGTTGGAATTATTCTCTAGGGAGCTTTAAAAATATTGATATCTAGGTCTCAATCCCAGAGAGTTTTACTTATTTGGTTTGGTGGACATACTATACTTGGGGCTTTTTAAAGCTCCCCAGTTGATTCCAATGTGCAGACAAGGCCAAGAAGTGCTGTTTAAAGGACTCTTAGTTCTTGGGCCATTTCACATGCCTCAGTTTCTATTTGCACTAAAACCTTTGCTGAAGCAGAATGTTGACCTTATAATAATGGCCAAAAAGCATAACATAATGGTTAAATTTTATTGAGGCTTTCCAGTGTGTTAGGCACAGTACTGTGGGCTGTACCAACTTTATCTTAATTCATCCTCTCAGAAATCTTACTAGGTAGCGATTATTGGCATGTTACTGGTTTTTAAAAAATCGAGGTTCCGAGAAATTAAATGACTTACACAAGGTCACTTAGCTAATAAATGGTGATGCCTGGCTTTAAACCCAGGTTATTTATTTAATCTGAAATTCTGGACAGAAAATACTATCTGGTCTAAAATCATGTGCAAGATAAAACATTATTAGTGCTTAATAGCAGGAATTGCTGGCAGGTTAAAACAAACCTTATCTTATGAGAAGAAGCTGACTTGTTTCTCCTGAGAAATCTTGTACTACAGCAAGTCCTATTACCAATCAACTAATACCCAGAAGGTTCACTGGCACGTGTGTATCTACTTGAGCACTGATTTACAAAGTAACCATAATAAATAATCAGTATTGACTATATGGCAGCAAATAATAATCAATGCCCTCCATAATGCCTCCTAAGAGACTATTACTAGTTTTCTAAATACTTAGCTTTCAGAAAAGAAGGATTAATCGATATTACAAAAAGGTAGTGCAACCAATATGTCTTTATCTTCATGTAACTGCTAAACAGATAAACATTAAATCCTGTTTGGTGATCTCAAAATAATGTCATTCTCATTTGGTAGGATGGGTTCCAGAGGTTAAAACAGATAAGTTTTGTCCATGTCAGTGTCCATTTTTTTTCTGCCCTATTCTTTTGCTGTCTTTTCTCTCTACTTCCTCTACTCCTATTGATTTTCCTTGAAAGTTCTCCTTTTACTTCAATTACATCTTAAACCCTTTACCTCTCTATATCCGAGGCTTAATTCAAAGAAGAATGGTGTATGTTTGGGAGGTGTTCTCCTTATTACACAACAGTGTATAAGCCTGGACTCAAGGTTATTCTTCATTCTGAAAGTATATTGTAACTTTCAAACCACTATTATGAGTTAGGGACAAAATTGAGTTTATCCTTTTCATGGCCAGTTATTCCAGAGAGAAAAAAAAATAAGGGGATATTTTCCTCTCCATCTGTGGACTTTGCGTAATACTAGAACAGCAGGGTCTATTCAGTCAGGACCTGAAGAGTAGGTGTGATAAATCTTCAAAGAAAATCCCCTATTATGAGGCTAAGCCCTGGATTTCACAGTCTATGGCTGGGTGAGACACAGGTTATGATCATCTGACTGCAGGTCAAACAGGCGAGGGATGATGAATTCAGAAAGGCGCACATGATTTATATGAAAGTGATCTGGTCGGTCTGGTTCTTAGTCACAGATGAGAATGGAGGAACTTACAACAAGCCAATTGCATGTTGTTATTCCTGATAAGCTGGCCTCTGACTGTCAAAAGTGTGCCAGGAAAACATTGTCTGAGTTTACATATTAAGGGATCTTGCAGTCAGATCTACATGTTTGTGACTTTGCCAAAATTCTTGAATGATGTAGAGAAAAAAAATGATTCAAGATGCATCACCTCTTGAACATTTATAGAAGGGACTCATGTTCTAGATGGAAAATCCTGTTAGAATATTTTGACAGAGTTCTCCTTCAATTCTGCATAAACGCAATGATAGTTTCATTAAACTTAAAGGTTAAAAAGTTGCTTTGTTTCCTAGAAATTTGACAAAGAAGCAACAGTCACTAAATATATGGAAAAACACTAATATTTATGGATAATGTTTGAGGCCATTTCCTTAAACAACACAGGTAGTCATTCATTTAGAAACCTTGTTGCTTTGTAGCATAATAATTTATCTTCTGCATATCATCTCCATGTGGATACAAAACGCTCTGCAGGAATTGGTAGTTTTAAATTATAGCATTAGTTAGGCAAATGACATGTGTCTTTCACTTCACCTTCTCTTGACTCTAACAGTAGCCACACAAAAGGAATGATAATGCTAACCTCATACGTTTCCCAAAGTATAGGCAATTTTTATTTATGGAATTTCCAGTAACATATATTAGATGAAATTTTCACATAAATATCTTACCAGGGGCCTCTGCAGTGCATGTTGCCAGAACATTTCAGCTTAAACCTAAACTCTTTGTTAAATGGGATAATTATAACCCAAGAGAAAAGAGATTATGTTTCTTTGGCTGTTTTTATCACATAAGCTAGACTCAGTGTTTCTCCAGGTGTGCTCTGTGGACCCCCAGCATCAGAAATTGGTTGTTAAAAATTCAAATTTCTAGACTTTATCCCAGATTCAAAATCAGAATACCTGAGAATAAGACTAGAAAATAGAATTTTAACCAACTCCCAGGTAGTTTATAGACCAATAACATTGCTGAGAGAACAAAGATAAGAAGTAAAGATTATGAGTGTGTTGAATAAGTGAATGCAAAAACAAAAAACAAAAACAAAAACAAAACAAAAAACCTCCGAAACACAAAAATGTGAAAGAGAAAAACCTAGGGAACCTCTGGCCAGCTTCATGGCTTCAATGAGCCTAGCTAAATGCCCTCACTCTCCTCTGTAAAGTAGGCAGCTAGATCTAGAGATATGCAATGCTTTTTTTCTTCTTAAACATTTCCGGAGTGTCTATCAGTCATTTTCCAGTGTATTTTAGCCGCTCATCACCAAGATTCTCACAACTCTCATGTGAAGATGCTGTTGCTCTTACTGTTATTTTAAAAGTGAGAGAACAGAGGATGAAAGAAGTAAAATGACTTGCTAAAATTTGCAGCTATTAGTACCAGAGCAGAAATAGTTGTTTTATGACTTCAAATCTCATTTTGTAGAGTTCAGCCGCACTTTGGGATTAAGTATAAGACATTGTTTATGGCGCATCACACGTTCAAATTGTATTTTATTGCAGAATTTTACATTAGTTTTGTTTATAGATCCCATCCTCCTCCCCAAACTGGAGATTTAGGTTTTCAGATTATTGTTGGTGGATGTATGTCGGGAGAAAAGGATGATCCTGAGAGCTTGGTCCAGCATCCCAAGTATCCATACTCTAGCATTAGAAGGAGGTCTGAATTACACGCTTAGGTACAAATGCAGTATGACTCTCTGGAAGTTATCTTTATGAGAATTTGGTAGAAATGTAAATCCAGAGCGTGATAAAGTTCTATGATTTCTGTGCTCATTTTTAATTGAAAAAATGAGGATAAGCCTTTTTCTATTTAGGTTGTAAGTGATAGAAATTGAGTTCAAAGAGACATAAGTAAAAATGGGGATTTATTAGCTCACAATACTTAAATGTATCTGGTTAATTGGCTTTAGATGTAGCTGGTACCAGGTGCTCACAGGCTGGAATCAGAAATCTGTTTTATTTCTTGGTTCTAGTTTTCTTTGCTTCATCTCTAGACAGACTTTCTCTGTAATGGGAGGAAAGGCATGCCAGCAAGTCAGACTGATAGCTTCCCACTTGTCAAATTGAAGGAAGAAATTTCTCATTCTCATTATTTCTAGGAAAATCTCCAGACCTAACTAGCCAGGAGGATATAAATATGCAGATTAACCAGGCCGAGATCAAATGTCCACCTTCAGTGTGGCAGGGATAATCTGAGGAAGGAAAGAGATGGGATATTTGATGCTGGAAGGGCAAACATCCCAGATGACCATGGCAGGCTGCAACAGCTTTTGGCATGGAGTCAGTGCTTGTTCAATATTAACTTACTATCATTACTATCATCATTATTATACTAAAAACACAGTAACTACTGCTACTACAACTCCTTTTAGAGTTCTGTTTATATCTTATAGAAATATTTTAATAAAAGGATGAAAAGGAAATGATTTGATTGTTGGTTTATAAATGAGGACTAAACTTTGGACATGATAATATCTGTCACCAGTTAGACATGTATTATTAGGTTTTAAGTCAATTTGGCCTTTTCGAACCTGGTCTGTCTTTCTAGACAGGGCTGAACATTGACCTGATTTTACTTTGTGACATCTGGGTTCTCTACATACTTCCAAACCATGAAGGGATTTTTAAAAAATATTTTCTATAAAATAAATGCTCGTAAATGCAGTAATATTTGTAGGCCAGGTTGATGAATAAATAAGAGAAAATGTAAATGCTTGATCAGCACCCACATTTCTGAAACTTTTATTTTCCCATGTCACCGCCATTACAAGTTTGGTATTATTACTTCTTGTCTTTTCAGATGAAGAAACCTCAATATTAAAGGACTTGCCTTAGTTTATTCATTAGCTATTATGTATTGAGCTTATTCTAGATGTCGACAGTAAGCTAGTACTGCCTCTAGAACTTTCCACATACATTCATCTCTGCTAAACTACAAAAAATTTATGGTAAAACTGTGGATATCCTGACACCTAGGCCTCCGTTCCTTTTCCCAGATCACACTACCACTGAAAACAAAATGTAGAGACTGTTACATGTTAATGAAAATCACTATATTCCATAGAGAGGCTAACTGTGTGTATAGCACTCTCTGACAGTGTCCCATAGGTATAATTCTTACCATAATCTCCTTAAGAAATTAGCTTCAGTTGACTTCTGTGTTTGTTTCTTTCATCAGGGAACTAATACAGAAAATTAGTTAACAAATGTGTTATTGTTGAGCTATGGAGTCTCTGAGTACCAGATGGAGAACATATCAAGCAGTGTACCCAATAGAAATTGGGTAGGAAGGAGGGCAGCTAAAAGGCCTTGTTTCTGACAGCAGCTGTCCTAAAGAGCATCATCGGTTATTGAAAATTTGTCTGCAAAATTAGTACAAACTATAAAATAATTCATAAAATGCAAATATTGCTCTCACATTATCTTATACGTGGAATATGAATAATATCTAAAGCTGTGTGCCTTGCTCTGTGCTGTTTTCCATGCCTTAGTTTATTTATCCCCACAGCAATCCTATGCAGTAGATGCTATATTCATCCTATGAGCTGAACATCACTTTGCAGATGAGGAAATTAGTACACAGATGG
>NW_011888991.1:1502826-1505248 GCF_000151845.1 Pteropus vampyrus | reverse complement strand
AAAGAAAATAATTACAAAGCGTAAAGTGCTACATAAATCTATATTTCTTTGGTGGCCAAGGCAGCTATGGTGGT
Source organism: Pteropus vampyrus (assembly GCF_000151845.1). Taxonomy (NCBI): domain Eukaryota; kingdom Metazoa; phylum Chordata; class Mammalia; order Chiroptera; family Pteropodidae; genus Pteropus; species Pteropus vampyrus. Next base: position 1,505,174 of record NW_011888991.1, on the reverse strand, counting down.
GGATTCTATGGCAAAGAATCACTCTGATCTTCCTTTATGTACAAGGAGAAAAGAGAAGGGAAGACTTTTATTCTAATATTGCTTATTCTGGTAAGGACTCGATCCCTGAGAGAAAGAGGCTTTTCAGAAAAGTGTTTAGCAAAACAAATTCTTCTTGTAAATAATCTAATGACTTTTCATAGTTCCTAGATATGCCAACCCATAAAAGAAGGAATTTTTTTAAAAAAGGAAAGGAGATGTGAAAATTAGAGAAATCAGTAAGAAAAATGAAATTGCAATATTGTAGATATAATCTATAATGAAAGCAATCATCATTAATATTTAAAAACTCAGTTTTACATCCAAAAAACAGAATAGTTGCTTAAATTTAAGGAGGACTGTCTATGTATCTATGACTAATCCTTCTTCAATGTTTATTAGTTCAGCTGTTATAGCTTTCTTAAAATTTCAATGATATGTATTGGTATACATAGATGTATCTCAGCCTCCTGTATTTTTTATTTTCTCTTATAAAAGGTACTTTGAAAAATAAAAAGCAATCTTCCAATGACCTAAGGGCTGGTGAATAAGCCTATGAGCTTTAAATTAAATCTTACTGAGCAAACAACTGAGCTTCTTTCTGTTGCTAAAGCCAATTTAGTTTGTTCTGTCAGAGGATATGTATCTGACTGCTTTCATGAGATATTATGGTTGCTATTTTGCTGAAGAGGAGAATACCTAAATATACAAATTATGAGGATATTTTAGGCACAGATTTTGAGATTCAAGCTTGAGAAAAGAATGAAGGGCAGACAGCCAATAGAATAGACCATATAATCAAGTGGAATCAAGTATAACAGATAATTCATTATGGAACACTTGAAAGGCAAACATTCCCAATATTTATTGTTTCTTAATCAAATCTAATTTAGGTTTGAGTTCCTACTTCCCAGAGATGGCACAAGTTTAGTAGCAGCTTTTTAAAAAAATATTGTCATTCAGCTGAAATCAATTTAGGCCATTGTGATATTGTTCTATGATAATCAAGTATACATTTTATTAAAGAAAATTATTAGTAATAAAAATATAGCCTCAGTTATAATAAGAAAGCATAATAGTCATAATTATAATAAGAAACCACAAGGTGATTAAGAGCTCAGATTTTGATATTTGAGTTCCTGTCTTAACCTTGGTACATTTACTAGCTTTGTATTGTTGGAAAGGTCTCTAACTTTCCTAGGACTCTGCTATCTCTCTCTATAAATAATATAAAACACAGAAATATGATAGTACATGGTAATTTCTTATAGCATATTAGACATTGTTTCAATTTTTACTTGATCTACATATGACATTTCATCACAAATTAAAACGTTTCTATTTTCATGTGTTATTATCTTTAAGAAAGCCAAAGAAAACAAATACATTTGTGAGACTTCTGTTCAGATACATAGAAGCAAAAGTAGAACTAGCTCTTTGGTGCTATTGCTTTATTTGGAAGGTGCTAACCCAGAGCATTGAGAATGAGATAAAAAAAGAAAGGAAACAAGGAAGGATGGGAGGCAACACCAAGTAACGTGTTATTTGCTGAACACTGCATTAAAAAAAAACCCATAAAAATAATAATGGAGTTCACCATTTAATTATACAGGCGCAGCCTCATGGTATGTCTTGTGGGAAGTTGTAAAAAAATACCACACCTAAAAGTCTGTTGAAGGAAGGAGAAGAGAAGAAAGTTATCTCATTATTTTTCTCATATTTCTTACCTCATGTCAGTCAAACTTTGCAACATGGGGAGGACACTTTCTGTAATGAGCAATCTTTTCTAAACACTCCACCTCTAAATTATTTTGATAAAAATTCCAAGTATCATCTCCAGCATCTGTAAACATTTCAGTTATATATCTAAAAGATAAAGATTATTTTTAAAGTTACCTTGGATATATCCAGTTTGGCCATGAAAGAATATTTCATAAACAACAACTACGAAATCTGAACAAAATATATGAAATAACTATTTAAAAGCATTAGTGAATTACCAGTGGGAAGGAAAGCACCTTTACCTCAGATTTTTCCATGGGCGTTTTGTAAATCACAGCGTTTAGACCAGAACCCAAGCAGAAGCATCAGTCATATTGAGTCTGGAGTTCAGGGATTTCAAAGTTGCTGGGAGCAGGGGAGATCTTGGAGAGGAAAAAATAGACATAGAGAAGGAGGACCAAAACCTGCATACAGATTACCACTGAGTAAATATTGTTTGTTCCTAAATTATATATGTTCCAGAGCAGGGCTCTGAGAAGTCCAACAAAATCTTCAACAAACACCCAACATCTCCAGAAGCTGAAGAGAGGAACAGAGCCTGCAGCAGG
>NW_011888991.1:1501029-1502776 GCF_000151845.1 Pteropus vampyrus | reverse complement strand
GCTCTGAGTTTGTGGTGTCTATTAATAGCCCATGCTAGAAAGCTTATCTTGAAAGAAAATAAATTCCCACCTTGTGGTAGTCAAAAGAATTGTGAAAATAAAGGTGTGTGTAACTAATAGTGAGACAGTATTGAACAGGAATTCATTTATCTTATTCTTTCCCTGACTAAATATAAATGTGTTTGTAGGATACTGCTATTGCTTTGATATGAAGAGAGTAAATTGTCATTTGAGTGTTGAATCCTTGGTTCATACAAAGTGTAAGTTATAAAACACCCAAGGTCAGCACAGGGCATTTGAAGTTTGGGGTCAGGAAAGAAGATAAATCAGTTGAAGTGTTCCTGGACTTGTCTGTCAAGTGATGGTATTTGCAACTAGCCACCTGTTTTTTTTCTGGTCTTCTGCCTTAATGACAGGCCCCTGCATGTGGTAAAAACAGCAAGGAACAGATTGGTCATCATGTCTTCTTTTTCATTATTTTACTCCTGCCCTCAATAACCTGACACTCTCCAGAATTCTGCAAAACCGTTAAGTCTAAATCCTTATGAATTCATTATTAGTCCTAAAAACAGCTCAACTGATAACTGATTTGTGTAGCTGGGGACTTCAAAGTCAGCAGCTTACCAGTTGCCTATTCTCTCATCCTACATTTAATGTCACCTCTTGGTTCAGGTGATTGTCATCTGAAAGAAATTCATCTCCAGACAGAATGCATATATGGTTTGAGGCTCTTTACAAATGACAGGTCTTGCTGCTGATACATCATGTATATTGTTCAGACCTCTAAATTAGATCTCATCTCTTACTACCAAGACCCATGACACCTGATTATTCGTTTTCTCAAAAAAGATCTCTGATTCCTGTATCTTAAATTTCTAGACTTTGCTTACAATTACAGTAATCATACTACCATTGATGCTATTACTGAACTTGACCTCTTTTCTTTGACACAATTGCTCTTTATAGCTTTATGTTCCTACAATTCAACCTACATCTTCCTTTGAAATGTTTCATCCCATATGGAATCTTGAATACCTTGGAATGATTCTAAGTATAAACAACATGGCAATTTGTTATAAATTTGTCACATGTAGTAGATGATTAAGGAATGGTTGTTTAATGAATGAAGGATTGATAAATGCATGGATGAATGGGAGAAACTAGTAGCAAAGAATTGAACTAAATCTAACAATGCAGAACAAATAAAAAATGTTGATAAAGGAAAGAAAATGAAAAAAAAAAAGCAAACAAAAATGCCATAAGAATTCTAGAGTACAGAGACATTTACATCAATAAACCTATAATGGTAAATTCATCTGAGTGTGAAAACTTGGTGTTACCTTTTTTAATGTTATTACTTGACTGTTAGATTTCGGGTGATTTTTTAAACCTATTCCCCAAGAGATTCTTATGGATGCAAAAGTTTGAGATGTTTTTTAGTGAGATATAATTGACATGTAACATTGTATTAGTTTCAGGTATACAACATAATGATGCAGTATTTGTATATATAATTACCACTGTAAATCTAATTAGCATTTACCACCATATATAGTTATAAATTAAATTTTTTCTTGTGTTGAAAATTTTTAAGATCTACTCTCTTAGCAACTTTCAAATATGCAGTACTTTATTCAAAACTATAGCCATCATGTTGTACATTATAGCCCCATGATTTATTTGTTTTATAACTCAAAGTTTGTACCTTTTGACCACCTTCACCCATTTTGCCCATCCCTTGATCCCT
>NW_011888991.1:1499184-1500979 GCF_000151845.1 Pteropus vampyrus | reverse complement strand
TAATGAGCAATCTTTTCTAAACACTCCACCTCTAAATTATTTTGATAAAAATTCCAAGTATCATCTCCAGCATCTGTAAACATTTCAGTTATATATCTAAAAGATAAAGATTATTTTTAAAGTTACCTTGGATATATCCAGTTTGGCCATGAAAGAATATTTCATAAACAACAACTACGAAATCTGAACAAAATATATGAAATAACTATTTAAAAGCATTAGTGAATTACCAGTGGGAAGGAAAGCACCTTTACCTCAGATTTTTCCATGGGCGTTTTGTAAATCACAGCGTTTAGACCAGAACCCAAGCAGAAGCATCAGTCATATTGAGTCTGGAGTTCAGGGATTTCAAAGTTGCTGGGAGCAGGGGAGATCTTGGAGAGGAAAAAATAGACATAGAGAAGGAGGACCAAAACCTGCATACAGATTACCACTGAGTAAATATTGTTTGTTCCTAAATTATATATGTTCCAGAGCAGGGCTCTGAGAAGTCCAACAAAATCTTCAACAAACACCCAACATCTCCAGAAGCTGAAGAGAGGAACAGAGCCTGCAGCAGGTGTGCAGTGCTAGGGAAAGAGATTGGAAATCAAGCCCCACCGAAGCACAGAAGTAATGGTGAAAACTCAGGCATTCAGTTCAGACCCCAGAAGGGTCACACTGTTAAGAGTAAAGACCACAGCTTCAGAGAAAGACATACCAAGAGTAAGGGCAAAACTGAATAGAACAGAGCTAACAAGCCTAACACCAAGCTTTACTAAGACCAGAATAGTCCAATGGCACTCTGTATCCCTGCCAGAAGAAAACACAACTACAGCTGAAGATAGCATAATTTAGAGTTTCTATAATTGTATTTTCTGATATCCTGCATCCAATGTAAATATATGAGGCATGCTAGGAAAAAATAAACAAATGACTAAAAACTGAGATAAGAAATAGATAGCAACCAAATCCACCAATAAATCAGATGTCGATATTAATAGGGAATAAAAAAATGTATGATTGATATAAGAAAATGTAGCAACAAATATAGCAACAAATAAACAAAGCAGATGGGATTTTTAATTTTAACAACAAAAAAACATTTAAAACTAAAAACAGTATCTGAAATTGAGATCTCATTGGATGGGTGTAGCAGCAGACTAATTGCACTAGAATATAGGTTTGAACTGACAGAGATCATCAGAAGATATTCACACTGAAACAAAGAGGAAAATAATGGGAAAAAAGAGTGTAAGATTATATATGTATATATGAAATTAATTTAAATTTACAAAGGAGAGAAATAATAGGGAAGAAGCAATATTGAAGAGATATTAGTTAAAAATTTTCCAAAACAGATGAAAGGCATCAAATCAGTTTCAAGATAATCTGTGAAACCAAAGGAAAGATAAATGTAAAGAAAAGTATGCTGAAATATATACCAGCATCACAGGAGCAAACTTCTAAAAAATACTTATATAATTATATTCCTCATAATTACATATGAGATTATATATATGTATATATATGTTAATAACAATGTCTGGCACATGTGAGGCTTTCAATGAATATTTACTGAGTTAACTGCTAAGTTAAATTCTGTCTCGTTTGTCAAATTGGTAAAATAGGAGAGGAGGAAGAGGAGGAAAAGAGGAAGAAGAAAGTGAGGCTTTTGTGTCCTTCAGCTCTAGAAGGAGAATAAATCGACTTTTGTGATGAAAGTTCAAGTCTATGGAGGCAATGTGGATGGTTTGTCCAAGAAAAGAAGGAAACAGAAGCTGTGTTTGGAGAGTGAAATAGGCCTTGAAGTGAA
>NW_011888991.1:1496657-1499134 GCF_000151845.1 Pteropus vampyrus | reverse complement strand
ATTACCACTGTAAATCTAATTAGCATTTACCACCATATATAGTTATAAATTAAATTTTTTCTTGTGTTGAAAATTTTTAAGATCTACTCTCTTAGCAACTTTCAAATATGCAGTACTTTATTCAAAACTATAGCCATCATGTTGTACATTATAGCCCCATGATTTATTTGTTTTATAACTCAAAGTTTGTACCTTTTGACCACCTTCACCCATTTTGCCCATCCCTTGATCCCTACCTCTGGCAACCTCCAACCTGTTCTCTGTATCTGTGAGCTTGTTCTTTTTTTTTTAGATTCTACATATAAGTGAGACAATACATTATTTGTCTTTCTCTGACTTATTTCACTTAGCATAATGGCCCTGATGTTTATCCCTGCTGTTACAAGTGGCAAGATCTCATTATTTTTATGGCTGAATAGTATTCCATTGCATTTATATACCACATTTTTTAAATCTATTCACCCATCAATGGATGAATAGATTTAAAAAATGTGGTATATAAATGCAGTGGAATACTATTCAGCCATAAATTGGCTATTGTAAATAATGCTGCATAGAACATGGGTGTGCATATATTTTTTTGAGTTAGTGTTTTCATTTTCTTTAGATAAATACCCAGTAGTGGAATTGCTGGATCATATGGATCATATGGTAGTTCTATTTTCCATAGTGGCTGCACAAATTTACATTCCTATAACAGTACACAAAGATTCTCTTTCTCCCACATGCTTGCCAACACTTTTTATCTCTTGTCTTTTTTATAATAACCACTCTAATAGGTGTGAAGGTGCTACCTTGTTGTGGTTTTGATTGACACTTCCCTCATGATTAGTTATATTGAGCATCTTTTCGTGTACTGGTTGGCCATCTCTGTGTATTCTTTGGAAAAAATATCTATTCAGATCTTCTGCTTCTGATTTTTAAATGAAATTATTTAAATTTGATAAAATTTTTATCAAATTTTATCAAATTTAACAATTTTTAATAGAAAAAATTTTTATTGTTAAATTGTGTATTCTTTTTTATATCATGGATATTAACTATCAGATACATGATTTGCAAATATTTTCTCTCATTCAGTAGATTGCCTTTTCATTTGGTTGATGGTTTTCATTTTCTGTGCAGAAGCTTTTTAATTTGATGTGGTCCCATTTGTGACAGTGTTGATAAATCTATAACAGTAAATTCATCTGGTTGTGAAAACTTGGTGTTACATTTTCTAATGTTACTATTTGGCTAAATTTGGATTCTGGGTAATTTTAACTTTGCCTATGACAGTGGCTTTCAAAACAGCATATATATGTTTATGATGTTTGAAGAGTTGTATTTTACAGTGACTTAATGGGTATTTCCAACACAGAGTGGTCCTTAGAGCTGTGGTAATTTTTGGCGATATAATTGAAGTTGTGAAGCCTCAGCAAGGAAATAAAGGGAAGGGATAGTAACTGCCTAAATAATTCTAGAATAGCAGGAGAGAGGACACAGTATTTGCAATGAGAAAGGAAAGGAGAAAAATTATTAAAAAATTTACATTTATTTTCAATATCAAAGGGGATTAGCATGTGATAAAGTCAGAAAGTTAAGGATATATGTAATATACCTTGGAAAATGTATGCTACGATTAATTAGTGGATTAAACACTGATTAAGATATTAGTGCTTCGTTTAGATGTTTCCCCATTTGAGATGGTTATAAAATATATATATACAAACACACACATATACATACACATACACATATTTTAATCATATACCTATATAAAAATGTATCCTCTAACTTGAGAATCAGGAGTTCTGAGTACTCCTGTTAGCCTTCTGCTCTCAACTCAATGAGTGATCTTGAACAAATCAACTCAATATTACTTTTCCAGATAAAATCCAATTTTTTTAACATGGTGTATGAGGTGTGTCTTGTCTTGTCTGGTTCATCCAGCTATATAGAATTACATGTGGTTTCCAGAGTGTATCATGCTCTCTTATGCTGCCATGTTAAGCATGATGTGTGTGTGTTTTATTTTTTTGATTTTGTTTGTTTGTTTATCTGCAACACTCTTTCCTCATATTTTCAACTATATCATTAACTCTTCCTTGCCTTTAAAGGCAACATGAATATCATCACTTCTTCTGGTACTATATTCCTCAACCTGTATTTGTAGCCTTTCAAAATTATTCTTCTTCTTCTTTTTTTTTTTTTTAGAAAAGATAGAGGATGATCTTTTGGGAGACTTTATTGATATTGAGAAGCATTCTTGCTTCATGAAAAGATGGGTAATACAATGTCCCAGCCCAACTCAAAGACATTAATAAAGAGGTTATAAATAATCTCTTGCCCATTATTTACATGTCATGCCCATTCACCTTCCATTACCATGACGACCTGCCTCCCAGGATGAGTAGCTGATAATTTAATAAAGGAGACAGAAGGGGTGGACTCTGGTAATTGCCTTTTTCTATTATTTCTGACTGCCAGTGAAGTCA
>NW_011888991.1:1466240-1492542 GCF_000151845.1 Pteropus vampyrus | reverse complement strand
AGGCCCCTAACCAAAGAGCTTTTTTTTCACCTTTGTTCCTTTGGTCTGTGTAAGTAAGGAGAACTGTTAAAACTCAAGGGAGGAGAAAGATGCTGTCAAAAGTAATGAAAACCAGTAAGGAATATTCCTTTAAACTGTCATGGCATGAACTCCAAAATATATTGTTAAATAAAAAAAAAGTTATATGTGTACAGTATAGTACTTTTCATAAAAGAAATATAAGGGAATGTAAAGCTTATATTTTATTGGGGTATAAACAAATAGGTATATAAATATATAATTTATTAATTGTGTTGTGGGAGGGATTATTCTGAAAAAATAAAGCAGAAGGATAAAGAGATGCTTTGATTTTAGATCTAGGGGCCCAAGAAGCCACTCTGAGGATGTGGCATTTGAGCAGACCCCCAGACTGAATGAGCCAGGTGGATAACAGAAGAGTGTTTCTGGATCAGGGCCTGCTGTGTGTGCTTGGAATACACTGAGGGGCTTTTGAGGCTGTATGGGAATGAGCAAACATGGAAATGAAAGAAGTTGAAGAGGTGGGCATGGTTCAGATCACTTAGAGCCTTGTGAGTCAGACTAGGCATTTGCATTTTATTATGAATGTATTAGACTCATCCATTGGAGAATTTTGAGCAGATGAAGGACATGAACTGATTTAAGTTGTGAAAAGATCACTCTGGCTTCTGAGTATAGAAAGGTCCACAATGCCTGAAGTTACAAGCAGTGCCCCAGCAGGTTTCTACTACAATTTCCACAGGGGACATGATGGTGGTTCCCTAAGGGAAGGTTGGGGTAGAATTCAAGGCAGAAAATGATTGAGTTTTGAAGATGGAGCTGACAAATCTGAAATGCAGTAAGAAAAGAGATAAGGGATCAAAGAGAACTTCATTTTTTTTCAGGAAGTCAGATATCTGGATAAATGCAAATCTCTTTTAGTGAGATGGGACAAGAGCAGAAGACCTGAGAAAGGGAATCAGGATTATCAGTATTCACGGGGATGTTTAGTACCATGAAAGTCATTCCCCCCAAAAAAATCTCTAGTGAGGTGAGTTTTTTTTTTCCCCCTAAAATTAGTGTTACGGTATAAAACTTTTATTATAATCATGTAACATTTTGAAAATACAGAGCCTTCTCAATTCTACATGATTTTTGAAAATTTGTTAATTTGCTCATTCTCAGCACTGCCTGACAGCCTTTTCAAGTTCTCAAAATTTCAGTAGTGAGTTTTTAAAATAACAAGAAAGTCTCTTTAAAACATTTCAATAAAATATTCAGGGCAGGCTTTTATTTTTGGAAAATTCCTGTTCTATTTTTAAAAAATAGAATTAAAGCACTGGTTTAAGTTTTTTCATTTGTTCTAATTTGCTTTTGGATGACATCAGAAATATTGCATGTGTATACTTAGTAAGTTATTTTTGAGTTCAATTTGATAGCCACAAAACAATTAGGAACCTTCACAAAGACCCAAATTCAGTTTTTTCCCCTTTTTTAACTTGTATATTGACTGTAAAATCCTTACTCTTCTCCAGAATAATGGTATTTCATTATTCACAGAAACTCTTGAGAATGCTACACCTTAAAAATAGGGTTTCAAACCAAGTTAGCCTATTATAAGGTACAACATTCTCAAGATTCTCTGTGAATATCAGACAGGAGAGTGGTATGTTTGTAGTATGGTAACAAATGATGCCAAATTGTGTGGCTTAACACAATATCCTTAATACCCTCTAATAAAACACCTCCTGTAGCCCCTGGTACTATGCTTTTCCAGAATAATTTTTTTTCTGTTGTTACTTGGGAATCAAGGGTTTTCCATGCTTTGTTTCTTTCATCTCAACAAGTCTCCAAAACCTCTTGACAGGAGAATAGAGACACTGGAAGGGCCTGTTGTACCACCTATTACTTGTGGCCTGGAAGTGACAAGTATTTCTTCTGCATATAACCCATTGTCCATACAAATCTTAGTGGATTAAGCAACAACCACTACTATCTTTCTTGTAATCTTTAATTTGAACGAGACTTGAGGGAAGGAACTCCTCCTTTCTCCATGTCATATCAGTTTAAGCTGTCTTCAGTGTAGCTACTTACGTGGCTTGCAAATTTGTGTTGATTCATAGCTAATGATCATAGTTTCTCTTCATGTAGGTCTTTCCACATGACTTCTTGGACTTCCTCACAGCATGACAACTGGGTTTCAAGAGTGAAAATTACAAAGACAGAAGATGAATGTTGCCATTTTCTTAAGACCTGAGCCCAGAAGCTGTCACTGCATTACTTCTACTATATTATATTAGTCAAAGCAATCACATAAGCCACTCAGATTCAAGTAAAGGAGATATAGGCCCCAAATCTTGATGAACAGAATGTCAAATGTGTGGCCACAATAAATGTAGGTTTTAAGAACAGTTTTCATGACTCTAAACACAAGGATAATAAAGGATTATTACATGAGATCTCTTTTATTTTATGTGTATTTATTAAACTATTAAACATAAAAGTTAAACAAATTGTTGGATAAGCAAAGATCTATTCAGTCATAAAATTCACTCCAGTAAATATATTCTAGAAACTAATTAGGGACAAAGAAACTTTTAGTGAAGTTGGGGGCAATGAATTAGGTGGTCTCAGATAAGGTTTCGTAGAGGAAGTGGCATTTAATACAGGCTAAAACAATGTTTGAGATTCAGGAAACTAAAAATCAAGGGGAAAGAATTTTATTTGGAGTGAATATGTCAATAAAGAAATTTGAAAAATGCAACATGAGCTTAAGCTACCCAATGGCAAGAACACAGATCTGACAATAATACAAAACACATAAAAGAATGTTGGAAAGAAAAACTGAAGGAGATATATTTTTGAAAGCCTCACATAATTTTCAAGATAATTAGGGATAAAAGTGGTAATACTATGTCTTCTTTTCTGTGACTAGGACTCATTTCCTCTCATTCTTTTAGCTCTGAAAGATGTTATGTGGCCGGACTTTCCTGGTATTCTCATAACTAACTCTTCCTGCTATGGTACAAAATTCCAACCCTAATTCCAAAGAAAAAAGTGAAATTCCCACTAAAATGTTTAAATAAATCTCTGTGTTATTGATTTAATGGAATTGTGAACATTCATTATAACTAATATTGACTTATCTTACATGCATTTTGGTCTGTTTGAAGAAATAGCTCGACAGAATTATTGGTAAAATTCACAAATTATATAGAAAACATAAATGAAGTTTCCTTGGTCATCCTTTAATAAGAGTCCGACAAACTATAGAAGACATATTTATATCTATAATTTTTGTATGTCCCTTGAACTCTAAACTCGCATAATGAGCTGACTACTTGTTATCTTCTCTTGATCTTCACAAAGGCACATTAAATTTAATATGTCCAAAATCACACCCAAGATCTCTGTCAAAATTTTGGTCTTTTTCCAGTGTAGTAGGTTTTAAATGGCAGCCATTTTTGGTGGCCCAAAAACATATGACCATGTCCCAATCTCTGGAACCTTCGACTGTAAGCTTTTTTAGGAAAGAGATCTTTGCAGATGTAACTAATTTGAAGATTGAGAATTGAGATCATCCAAGATTATCTAAATGGAACCTAAAACCAATGACAGGTAACTTTATAAAAGACAGAAAAGGAGAAGACACAGAGAGGATGATCACATGAAGAGGGAGGCAGAAATTGGAATTATGCTATTGCAAGCCAAGGATTACCTGGAGCCAACAGAAACAAAGACAAGGAAGGATTCTTCTCCAGAGACTTCAAAAGGAGCTTGGCCCTACTGACACCTTGATTTTGGAATTCTGGCCTCTAGACTATGAGAAAATAAATTTCTGTTGTTTTAAGCCACCAGTTTTTGGTCATTTGTTGCAGCATTCCTAGGAAATTAATATATCTGGACATTTCTATCTCAGTAAATGTCCCAAGGAGTCAAAGTGTGTACACTGCTTACCTTCATCTCACACTCCTTCATACAATATATCACTAAATCCTCTTGGTATTACCTTCTTTTCTCTGTCTCATCCGTTCATGAACTCTGACCTCACCCAGGAATACTATAATAGTCCTGTAAGAGACTGATAGTTATTTGCCATCTGTTTGTCTTCTTTGGTGAGGTATCTGTTTAGATCTTTTGCACATTTTTAAGTGGAGTTATTTGTTTTCCCATTGTTGAGTTTTAAGAATCCTTTGAAGATTCTGGATAAAATTCTTTACCAGGTATGTGCTTTGTACATATTTTCTTTTAGCCTCTGGTCTGTCTTTTCATTCTCTTAACAATGTCTTTCAGAGAAGGCATTATTAAAATTTAATAAAACCCAAAGTATAAATTTTTTTCTTTCATGGATCATGCTTTTTGTGTTTTATCTAAAAAGTCTTCACCAAACTCAAGGTCATCTAGGTTTTCTCCTTTGTTACCTTCTAGAAACTTTATAGTTTTACATTTCACATTTTGGTCCAAGAACCATTTGAATTCATTTTTGAGAAAGGCGTAAGGTCTGTGTCTAGATTATTATTATTATTATTTTTTGTATGTGGATGTGCAATTGTTCTGGTACCATTTTTTTCCCTTTTTTCCCCATTGATTTGCCAATGTTGTTTTGTCAAAGATTAGTTGATTTTATTTGTGTGGGTCTATTTCTGGGCTCTCTATTCAGTTCTATCTATTTGTCTCTTCTTTCACAAATATATGCTTGTTGTATGAAATACTGAATTTAAAGTTGGAATACACTATTGAATGGAATACTGTTACTGTATATAGAGTCTTAAAGTCTAGTAATGTCAGTCCTCTGACTTCGTTCTCTCTTTCTACTACTGGGTTGCCTATTCTGTGTCATTTGCTTCTTTATATAAACTTTAGAATCAATTTGTTGATATTCACAAAATAACTTGCTGATATTTTTGTTAGGGTTGTACTGAATCTTTAAAATAAGTAAAAAAAAAAAAATGACATCTTGCCATTATTGAGTCTTCTTAATTATGAACATAGAATGATTCTTCATTTAGTTAGATCTTTGATTGTTTTTCATCAGTGTTGTAGTTTTCCACATGCAGATTATGTACATATTTATTAAGTATATACCTGTTTCATTTTCTGTGTGCTAATTTAAATGGTGGTGCATTTTTAATTTCAATTTGATTGTTCATTACTAGTATATTGGAAAGCAAATGTCTTTGTGTATTAAGCTTGTATCCTGTAACCCTGCTCTAATCTCTTAGTTGTAGAAGTTCTAAGGAGGAAAAGTGTGTACACTGCTTACCTTCATCTCACACTCCTTCATACAATATATCTAAGGAGGAAAACACTAGTTTTTCACCATTAATCATGAGGTTAGCTGTAGGTATTTTGGAGATGTTCTTTATCAGTTTTCAGAGGTTCCATTCTATTCCTAGTTTGCTGAGAGTTTTGTTTGTTTGTTTGTTTTATCATGAATGGGTATTGGATTGCGTCAAAAGCTGTTTTTGTATCTGTTGATAAGATCATGATTTCTCTTTAGACCATTGATGTGATGGGTTTTATTAATTGAAATTAATAGTTGAAATTGCCTTGCATGGGATAAATCCCACTCGTTTGTGGTATATAATTCTTTTTGTACACTGTTTGATTTAATTTGGTAATATTTTGTTGAGGATGTTATATTTGTGTTTATGAGTGATATTTGTCTATATATATAGTTTTTCTTTCTTGTAATTGTCTTTTTCTGGTTTTGGCATTAAGGTAATGTTGGTCTCATAGAATAAGTTAGAAATATTCTCTCTGCTTCTTTCTTCTAAAAGAGATTGTAGGTAATTGGTATCATTTTTTTTCCTTAAATGTTTGGAAAAATTTTCCATTGAAACTATCTGGACCTGCTGCTTTACCTTTTGGAAGTTCACTCATTTTTTATGCAATTTCTTTAAAGAATATTAGCCTATTCAGTTTTTCCATTTCTCCTTGTGTGAGTTTTGGTTGCTTGTTTCAAAGAATTGGTCTAAGTTATCAAATTTGTAGGCATAAATCTGTTTGAAATATTTCTATATTATCCATTTAATGGCTATGAAGTGAATAAATTTTCCTCTAAGCGCTGACTGTGTTGTGTCCCACATATTTGGGTAAGTATATTTTCATTTTCCTTTAGTCTAATATTTTTTAAAATTTGTATCGAGATGTCTAAAATTTATATTGAGCTGTCACATGTGTTTGTTTACAAGCATGTTATTGAATCTCCAAATACTTTGTGATCCATTATTAATTTCTATTTTAATTCCACTGTGATCTGAGAGCATACTTTGTGTGATTTCTATTCTTTTAAATTTGTTGAGGTTTATTTTATGGCCCAGAATCTGGTCTGTCTTGGTGAATATTTCATGTATGCTTGTGACAAATGTGTATTTTATGGTTGGTGGATAAATTAGTCTATAAATATTAATTAGATCAATTAATTTAAAATGTTCAATTCAACTATATACAGATTGTTTTTCTGCCTGCTAGCTCTGTCAATTACTGATAGATAGGTATTGAAATCTTCACTATAATGGTGGTTTTGTCTAATTTTTCTTACAGTTCTATGAATTTTTGGCCCACATATTTTCACACTCTTGTTAGGCACATATACATTGGTGCTTGTTTTGCCTTTTTAGAGAATTATCCTCTTTCTCATTATGTAATGCTTCTTTTTATCCATGGTATTTTATCTTCCTCTGAAGTCAGATTTGTCTAAAATCAATATAGCTACTCTAGCTTTCTTTAGATCAGTGTTAGCATGCTATATCTTTCTCAACACCTTAAATTTTAGAGTATGTATGTCTTAATATTGAAAGTAAGTTTCATGTAGATAACATATAGTTATTTTTAACTATTTTGACAGCCTCTCTTTTAATTGGTATATTTAGACCATTCACATTTAAGGAGATTATTGATATAGTTGGAATAATATCAATCATTTTTACAGCTGTTTTATCTTTGTTACCCTTGTTCTTTGTTTCATTTTTGTCTCCCATTCTTTTTTGGACTTCTCTGTTTTTTGTTTGTTTTTAATATTCATGCACTTTTTGTTATTGCAGTAACATATACGTAACATAAAACCGTTTAATCATTTTAAGTGTGCAGTTTAGTGTGGCATTAAATACATTTACATTTTTCACATTATTGTGCAATCATCTGCTAACTACCTCCAAACTTATCAACCTCTCAAACTGAAACTCTGCACATGTTAAATAACATCTCCCTACCTTCCCCTTCCCCCAGGCCTTGGAAACCACCATTCTACTTTCTGCCTCTCTGAATTCGACTGCTTTTGGTACCTCAAATAAGTGGAATCATACAATATTTGTTCTTTTGACTGGCTCATTTCCTTAGCATAGGAAATTTTCATCCATGTTGTAATGTGTTTCAGAATGTCTTTTTTTTTTTAAGGTTGAATAATATTTATTGTACATATATACAAATTTTATTTATCTGTTCATTCATATTTATACTTGGGTTGCAACTACCTCTTGGCTATAATGAACAATGATGCTGTCTATGAACATGAGTATATAAATTTGTCAAGATTCCTAATGTCATCAAACTTTAAAGATCTTAAAATGAAAACTTACTCTGATATAAATTATATAATTTGAAGTGAATTACCTCAGCTAATCAGCTACTACTCCTTTAAAAGAAACTCATATTAGGTAATTTAGATCTGGTGTCACTGAAGTCCATTTTTCCCATTCGCTTTTATTTTCATTGGCTATTTTTTATTGTAGTTTTTTTTTTTTTATGAACATGAAAAATGGTAATGATAACTAACATTTCTAATATCTATTATCATTCTTAGAAGGCTGAAAACATTTAGAAATGTTTAACCATTCAGTTTAACTGTTATTCTAAAATATGTTACATTTTTTAATAGGAGAAAATAGGTTTAAAAGACACAAAATAATGTTAATAAAATCTGCCCAAACCTTAATCTCCACTACTGACAATCTGGGTCAAACCACCAGGACCTCTGCAGTTGGTTTCTCCTTTTCTGCTTTGGGCCCTTTATAAACAATTGATGTTTTAAGGGGACTAATTAATAATACTCCTTCCTTCTCATGTGTTCAGAATCAAATAGAAATTAGGAGACAGGCATATATAGTTGACCCTTGAGCAACATAGGTTTGAACTGTGCAAGTCCACTTATATGAGAGTTTTTTCAATAAATATCTGCACTGTTTTCAGTCTGGAGTCAGGAGTTTGCTGATGTGTTTTTGTTTGGGAAAGTATTTCTCATTCATTTTTGAAGGATCATTTTGATGAATATGTAATTCAAGGTTGATATTTATTTGTTTTCCTTTCAACACTTTAAATATTTTATTCCAAATTCTTCTTGATTACATGGTTTTTGAAAAGTAGTCTAACTCATTCTTATTTATCTATAGGTAAAGTTTAATTCACTCTTTCAAAATTTTCTCATTGTCTTTGAATTTTTGCATTTGCATATAATATGCCTAGATGTAGATTTTTTTTTTTTGGTTATTGATCCTGATTGGTGTTCTCTAAGCTTCCTAAATTTGTACTTTGGTTTCTTCTATTAATTTTGGAAAATTCTGTCATTATTACTTCAAGTATTTTCTCTGCTCCTTTTTTCCTTGCTTCTCCTTTTGAAATTCTCAAATAGCATATGTTGTACCTTTTGTAATTGTCTTACAGTTTTTGGTCATTCTGTTGTTTTTCTTTTTCTTTTATTATTCTTTTTTGTTTTTTTCTATTTTCTTTTCAGTTCTGGAAGAACTACTGACATATTTTCAATCTCAGTGAATCTTTCTTTGGCCAAGAACTTATCAAAGGCATTCTCCATTCTTGATGTGATAATTTTGATCTCCAGCATTTATTTTTGTATTCCTTTTTTAGAATATTAATTTTTCTGTTTACATTATGTTCTTGCATGATGCCCCCTTTTTCCATTAGAGTTCTAACCATATTAATCATTGTTATTTTAACTTCTTAGTCTGATAGTTCTAAAATCTGTGACGTATCTGAGTCTGGCTCTAATGTGTCAAATTAAACAAGAAAGGCATTAGACTGAGGTAGCTTTATGCTTTGGTAGCCTACATAAGCAAACTAAAACTTAGGTCAAAAGTTAATGCACTTGAATCTAAGAAAAATGAAACTTAAAAACAACCAATTACAAATAGCCGACTAATCTTTCTCAAATCAAGCAGTTGATTAAGCTATAGCCAATCAAATAATTTCCTTGCTTCGTCTCTGCCTTCTCTATAAAAACCTCTCTCCTAGCTCCTGTTGGTAGAGTAGCCCTAACCACTGTCAGTTTAACCTGCCTGATTCAAATCAATTTACACTCAAATAAACTCTTGATAATATTAATGTACCTCAGTTTACCTTTTAAAAGATGCTTGTTGTCTATGGCCATGCTACCCTGAACAAGCCCGATCCCATCTGATCTCCGAAGTGGGAGCTAAGCAGGGTCAGGCCTGGTTAGTACTTGGATGGAAAACCACCTAGGAAGACCAGGTACTGTAGGTATAAAAAATAAAAAAATAAAGGATTGTAAGCTGACAAGGTCCTTGCAATCATTGAGGTCAACCAAGGGTTGTCTCACCTAAAAAAAAAAAAAAGGAGAGAGAGAGAAAATAAATAAATAACAGATGCTTGCCCTCTCTGTTCAGACTGTGTTATTTATTTATTATTTTTTATCGTGCTTTGAAATTTGTGTTAAAAGTCAGACATGGTGTATTGGGTAGAAATAACTGAGGAAAATAGGCCTTTTGTGTGAGCTTTAAGTTTACTTGGCTGCTTATTCTTTGTTATACCAGTAAGTTTTGGAGTATCTAATTTCTTCTACATTCTTAATCTTGTCTCCTTCACTGTCTTTGTGTTTCCCTAGATAATTTTTCCTAACTAGAGTCTGAGCCTAACAGAGTGTCTGTCGTGTGATAGGCACATAATAAATATTTGGCAAATTGGGCTCTTTTTGGTTTATTTATTTTTTATTTGAAACTATAAATGTGTATATTTAAAGTTATGTAATACTTAGCATCCTTATTCATTGCTACTCTATTTTAGTGCAAGAGATCTTAATGTATGCACTCCAGTGAAGCTCCCTACATTGCCATGCCAATCATGGCTAAGAGCTTTGAAATTGCAGAGCTCTCAAATAAATCCATCACTTCAGTTTAGGGTGGTCAGTAATTGGAATAATATTTTTCCAAGTTGAATATATGTGCAGTGTGACCTCCCTTTTAAAGGTTAATGAAGTTTTCCTTTTTGACTGAACCATGAATAATTTGGGGTATAGTTTATTTGTAGATTTAATGCATTAAAATTATCTTCTAATTTCCATATGAGTAAGCATGTGTCTCTACCTGTATGTGGATTTATTTTTCCCCTGGGCATTTTTTTGAGAGCTGTAAACAATCCCAATTCCTGACATGACAAAGTCTTAAATAGCAATGATATGGAGATTTATTAAGTAGAAAAAGGATTAACATCAGTCGGGCCTAATATATGAAGTAGTTACTCAGTCTCTTTTCTTTAATTAGTAGAGTAAAAAGGAGACATCTCCAAAGTGGAATGGTTAGTATGTATGTAATTTCAGAAGATGTTCTTTCTCATTAATGTAGAAAAGAGATTTTTCAGCAAAAGTTAGTCATGGATTTGCTTCCAAAACACTGTCTATTTACTCTTAAATTGTTGGTACTGGAGGAACAAAAATGGTGTTTGTATCACATATGAGTCAAATAATTTGTGGTATTGTTTTACTTCCTCTGTGGGAGGTGGGCAGAGATTTGTTTGGTGAGACCAAATTTAAAGACTTGTGATGAACTGTGAGCTCAAGAAATAGGTTTATAATTCCCTTCCTTTATTTTTTCTCTCTCTTCGCCTATAAAATATTAGAAATTTATTGACAGGAAATAATAACTAAACTATTTTCTGTTTAGATCTTATTTCTTAATTCACTTTATGTATTATATAATCAAATGATTGCACTTGTTATAAAAAGTTATCTTGTGAAATGTAGAATATGTTCTGATGACCAGTGATCAAAAGTCTTCCTAAATTTTATCACCAAGATGGAATTAGAAAGCAGATAAATGTAGATAATTTTTTCCTATAATTATTTTATAACTTTAGGAGTTGATTACCTTTTGACAATATTGCTTATTTCTTATAGCAATGAAACAAAGTAGATATGGTTGGAAATTCATCTTCTCTTGAAGGGCTTTTAATAGATGGTGGCAATAGTTAGGTATTTTCCTACTTTTGCTTTTAAAATCATATGGGCAAATTATAGTTGTGAAAAAGGTCTGAAGTTACTTTTAATCTTTTCAACAAAATGGAAGTTGTAGAAAAGGCTCAATGTCCGGTACTCTTTGCTTTAATCTGAAAACTAAAACTGGCTTCTTTTCATGGGTCATGAAGCTATTCATGCAATTTTATTAAACATAATGACACTTTGTTCTGATACTGCTTATTTCATCTGAACATCTCTGAAGATTTTACACACAAAAGATTTTGAATTTTATACAAAATACTTTATTAAAAATTTGTGATCCCATATTCATTATATAGTCAGCACTACTATTAGAGAGTAGTGAGAGAGGCTTGGGAGGGGAGTTTGGGGGAAGAGTCTGTGATGCACCCCATCAGGAAATCTTCAGGCTCTGAGGAGTCCTTGAAGTCAGTGTCCTTTGCTATTTTCCACCCTTTCATGTATTTTTCTTGTCTTCCTTTACCTTTTTCTTTACTTACAAATTTGGAACATATATACAAAATAAATGCAAACAAAGACATAAATCAAATGAAATTCAGATTACCACCACTAATTAAATGTAATAGATGATTTTGTTTGGATGAAAAAAAAATTCACATTTGGGTTAATAACAGAAATATAGAAACTTTGGTCTTTTTTGGTACTTAATTTATTTGTGTTTTTCTTTGAGCGGTACTAATGCTTGTCTGCATTTTATGTTGTATAAGACGGTATTAATGATTTTAAGATTTTTGTTAGTTAGGTTCAGAATATTCATATTCATTTCTAACCTAAGCTTTGCCACTGATCAGTCCTCAAGTGCCATTTTAAAGGTTATAATTCCATAAAGTGGTCTTGTTCAATTGAAGACATGATTAATGTTACAGTGCTATTAAAATCCAAATTAAATTAATGAGTAAGATAAAGAGTGAAAATTCTTCTTTGTGTATTTAATACCACATTTTCTATTTTCTATAGTAAGTTGGTACAAATTTAAGACACTCAGTTTATCCGTTGCTATATGAATATGGTACTGGCTGCCATAGTGCAGGTTATTAGGTTCTCATTATGTCTATACTATTGTGCTTTCATTCAATTTCCCATCACTTTTTCCTTTTTCAATTTACGATGGTATAAAAACCACTATAAACATAAATGCAAAAATAAGCCTCAAGTGTCCATCTAGACGAGAGATCAGCAATTTTTTTTTTTTTTCTGTTAAGGGCCAGATAATAAATATTTTAGGCTTTGAGGGTTGTATACCTCTATCACAACTACTCAACTTTATCATGGTGACACCAAAGCAGCCACAAACAGTATATTAAAAAAACTGGTCATGGCTGTATTCTATCTAAACTTAGCAACCGATGGCTGTAGTTTACAGACCTCTGATCTAGATGTTGTGTTGTCCAATTAGGCCCGTGTCTATTGACATTAAATTTAAATTAATTAAAATTAGATATAGTTAGTTTTCTTCCTCTGTGCATTAACCATGTTTCAAATTCTTAAGAACCATATATTCCTAGTGGCTACCATATTAGAATAATGCAGATATAGAATATTTCCATATATAATATTTCTGTCTTTGCAGAAATTTCTATTAGACCACACTGAAAGAGGATTTTAAGCATGCTTACTTGG
Organism: Pteropus vampyrus; assembly: GCF_000151845.1. Classification (NCBI taxonomy): domain Eukaryota; kingdom Metazoa; phylum Chordata; class Mammalia; order Chiroptera; family Pteropodidae; genus Pteropus; species Pteropus vampyrus. Next base: position 1,479,683 of record NW_011888991.1, on the reverse strand, counting down.
CTATCTCTAGTTATCATTGAACTGATAATATAAAACATAAGAAAATATGTCTAGGAGAACTAATAAACTTCTAGAACACATTTGTAGACCTCCCAGAGGTAAATTAACTCTGCTTTTAGAAATATTTAAATAGTAAAATGGGTTAAGAGTCTTGGCTCTAGTAACACATTTTTGATCTTAGGAAAGTCTGTATCTCTGTCATCTTATCTTTTATATGGGAAATACAATGCCTGCCAACTTTGCCATAATGTGGTTTTGAAAAGGGATTAATCTCTTGGAGGCAATTGGCAAATATTTTAGAACAAAGTAGAAGCACATGGCAGCAAATATATGTTTGGGAAAGCAAATTGGTGTGATTACTAAGATTATGGGAAAAGACAGTTGGGAATTCAAATCCCAGTTTCGCTGTTTTTCATGTGAACTTGAGTCAGATCCTTGATATTTCATGGCCACTATTTGCTCATCATTAATTCCCTGAGGTTGTTGTGAAGATCAAATAAGATAAGGTACTTAGAAGTGCTTAATGCAGTGCCTGGTTCATAGTAAGTTGGTAAATGATAGCTATTACTGTTGCATGTTGAAGAAGGAAGGAGAAAGTATCGCAGCACTAGGTATAAAGACTTCCTACTACAGCAGAAATATCCATATGTAGAAGCACATTACAAAAAAAAAAGCACATTACAAAGAAAGTATCGCAGCACTAGGTATAAAGACTTCCTACTACAGCAGAAATATCCATATGTAGAAGCACATTACAAAAAATAAAGGTAAGAAAGAAAGATGGTCTAGACACGTTAAAGGAAAAAAAAAGAAGGAAAGAAAATAGAATTTTAAGTATACATTGATTGGAGGAAGTGGAACTTGTGCCAACTTAATGAGAAATGGATAAAATAGATAAAATGTTAATCTTTTGTAATACAAAATATGAGAGGGTCAGTTAAATGTGACAAACTACCTGGAAATGCTTTTATGTATTAAGTACTATCCAAACATAATGGATTATTACAACTTTCTTCTTTACTCATAGGCTTCTATTGACACCTGCAGGCCAGACCCTCTAGAGACCTTCAAATGAAGTGAGGCAGCTGATTTCTGAGCTAAAGTGGCTCATCCTTCCAGGTCCCTCTGTTCTGTGAATCGGGTATACCCAGAGACTATAAAGTGAAGTTATAAAATGGAGTGGTGCCACTTCTATCTGTCGGCTAGTCACAGGGTAACAAATAGTCCCAGTATGACCAGGACTGAGGTTTCCTGGGACACAAGACTTTCAGTGCTAAACAGGGACAGTCCTGAGCAAACAGAGATGGATGTTTTTTAGAAGTTATGAGGAATCTAGAAAGAATGCTTATCTTAAACATATAAACCAGGGTGATTAGCATTAATGTTGCTTCTGGATCTACCCCTTTCCTCCTAATATATGGTGAGAATATTGGGGAAAATTAGGGGCCTGCAAATACCAGTTAAATAATCCTAACCTTGGAACAAGTAAGTTGATTAGTTCTTTATCAAATTCTGCAATCCCTGGAAGTTAAATTTTGAAAAAAGTCTTAGTAGTTTTCCAGACTTGCAATTTTAAAACTTTAAAAAGAAATGGCATTCTGTCTTAAAACAAAAGTTCAGGTGAAAATATTTTATGGAAAAATATAAAAATTAGTAAAGATCCCTGACTCTTCTCTGTCTCTCTTCTCTTGCCCTTCTCATACCCTTCAGAATGTGTTTTCAGAAATTATAGGAGTTCCCAAGAGCACAGTTGGAAAACCTCTGACCTACTCCAATTTTAACAGGTTAAAGAGGAGAAAACAGATCTCAAGATAGCACTTTGAGCTTAAGTTTTAAAAGCTGACATGTGGTAGCACAGGAAATCAAGTTTGGGACTTGTTTATTGAAAAACAGAATTCAAAATTTTTGCCAAGGCCACTGGTTCTCCAGTTTGGTTACATACCGAGATCATCTGGGATGCTTTAAAAAATTATGGATCACTGGGTCCTATCTCCAGAGATTTTGAATGATAGTTGTGCCCTGGGAATAGAGATTTTTAAAGTCTCCTCAAGTGATTCTAATTAAAGCCAAGTTTGAAAACCATTTACTTAGGCTAAGGAATAATACCAAAAAAAAAATACTCCCCTAACACACACACAAACATAAACTGGTATTGCTGTCAAAAGACATGGATTTGATCTCAGCTCTAGAAATGATTGGTTTGTGACTTTTGACCTGTCATTCACTCTATGCTTCCGGAGATAATGATCAGTTGATTTCAAACTTTATAGAGCTATGGAAACCTTCTTCAGGTGAAAATTTTGTGGGAGCCTGATACAACACACAGTGAAAGCAGAGTTGCTTTGTTTAAAAGGGGAAGAAGGCCAGGCGGTTTAACATCCTATCTGAATGCTACCAAATGCTATGGAGGCACATTTCCAGAGGGTTCCATACTCTAAGGAACCCACAGGGTATTATGATTCCTAGAGCTCTATTTTGTTTCTAAATTATCATTTGATTGGCTAAAACTACATACTTGTTAGGTTTGCTTGCACCTGATTCCATGTGCCCTGACCCACAAGCAAGTTCTATTTTTGTTATCCAATAAAAAGGGAGTGTTGACTTACCAATTTTATGATGAATAAAGTTTTCTTCTCACCAGGCAACTGCACTGCTATGACAGATTTTGCTCTAAGGTTCTATGCTTCAAAATAGTAAAACAAATTATTTTTAATTGAAAGAGCCTCAGTTCCTTTCCCTTAGCTAATCCCATAAATATTTTATATCACAACTGGAGCTAAAGGGTGGGCTTTGAAACTTTGAAAAATTGGGTCACAATTGGTTTGACCTGAGTAAATTCATGAGAGGCTACATCATCATGAAATAGTCCTTCATTATTTATAAGAACACAGAGGCAGATGTGCAATTGTTCCCTGTATAATTTTCATACATAAAATATAATGTACATGGAGAACACTGTCAGCTAGCATAACACGTTGCATTTATTTCAGAGATGTAGTCTTCTCTTTGTCACTGTGTTCAATAAACACACTTCCATTATAGTGAGCGGATGTCTGTCAGTTCTGTTTCCTTTACAAATGTCCAGTAGCTTTCAGAGTCTTGCCAGATGTCTTGTTTTATTTTCAGCAAGTTGCTTTTATATTTATTTATTTATTTATTTTGATGAACTTATTTTTTTAAATAAATTTATTTATTTAAATTAGTTTCAAGTATACCGTACATTGGTTAGACATCTAGAATGTTTGTAAAACAATCCCCCCAATTGCTCCTTCCTTCTCCTGGCCTTCCACTCAGCCATCATATTAATGCTAACTGCATTCCCTCTGCCATGCTCCCCATGCCCAACTATCAACTACTAATTTGTACTTCTTTAACTTATTCTTGACATTGCAAAAAACTCAAAAAACTTTTCATCAGAAACTATTTCTCATCTTCAGTTTTCCTGAAATCCACCAATCACATGGATTCACATCACTGTGTGTATGCTGAAGATGCCAAATGGCTCTTTGTCCCATTTTCCCACTCACTCTCATTTGAAATAAGCCCCCAAATACTGAGTATTTGTATAAACAGGTTAAGTTTTAGTTCATAAAGTTCTTATCTGTTAAAATATGGAATCTATATCATTAGAGGCTTTTGTCCTTTGAGAAGGTAAAAATACCCAGCTCACAAAATCCAATATATATCATGCTCATTGCTCAATTTAATCTAAAAGAGAAAGCCTTTTAATAGAAAAAACAAATAAATAAAGATAGTCTCCCCTAGTTGAAGGCATTGAGAAAAAATTTAGAAATGTAGAGCTCTAGCTTCCTTTATTTTCATAATTAAAGAGGCACTCTTGCCTTATCTTTTACAATTAGAGCTTCTGGAGAGATAATGTTGTCTTTGTTTTTAAGAGATGTCAGGACTGAGTTACATAAATAATATATATATTCCTGATAGGTATCTTCTTTTTTCCTAAAATTGCCCATGCAGTCAAATATCTCTTCACTGTGGCTTTCTGGATTATACTAGAAGAATAATTTGCTACCTATACTATATTGCCATAGTATTTTTAAAATAAATTTATTTCCCATTGCTTACAGTATTATTTTTGATTTGCTATATTAAAATGTGAAAAAGTGTTTATCTTGATATATTGTTATGGAAACATTTTTATAATTCCTTTGTTCATTTAACATGGTAGTGTTTTTTAGTATCCCCAAGCTTTTATGGAATTGAGGGTCCTTACACTATAGAATATGTAGTATTCATAATGTTTATCTTCCCTTAGAGAATATGAACTTAATTTGTTTTTCTGGTTTTATTGAGATATAACTGACATATAACATTGTATTAGTCCAAGGTATACAACATTATGATTTGTTATATGTATAGAGAATATGAGTCTCTCGAGGGCAAAATGTGTATATTCTTAGCATCTGTTGATAATTCCTAATTATCAAGTAATTAGAAATAAATAGTTTATGGAATTATTGACTAAATGTAAACATTCATGCAACACCTTTAGTTGGGTCTAACAATCCCGAGAAGAAATAAATGAATTAGAATGATTGCTTCACTTAGTTATAGTGGATTAATAGATGGCTAAACTTTTTTCATCTGCTTTTCCCAGATGATTCTGGAGGTTCTTGGTCACATGACCAAGGATAGATCTTCTGAGATTCTGTCTTTACTGAACACAGTGCGGGCTCCTTCTCAAGCAAGAGTAATCAGCATCCATTTTGCCAGAATTGAAAAGGTCTATCTCTTTCTGAGGCCCACGCTGTAAGAATCATATAATCTTAGGGCTTGTGGGAAACAAGCTATATGTGAGGGGCATGACAGTAAATCAAATGAAAGAAAGGTAGGCAGGACAGAAGGGAATGGAGGTAGAGGAATGGTGAGAGGAACTGCCAAAGCAGAGGTCAGAGGAGAGAAGGAGGAATTGAGAGCTACTCGGGAAGTGGTTTGAGTACCTCAGTCAACAATGTGGTTTATTTAGTTGCATTAGTGAATAATTTCTATTCTCTTTCTCTTCCTCCCTCCCTCTTTCTCCATATTCTCCTCCACTTTCTTTTCTTTTCCTTCTCTCCCTCTTTTCTTTTTCCTTTTTTTTTTTCAAAGAATGTGGTTTGCATTTCTGACCCCGAAAACAAATTAAACTTTATAATGATAAAATATTTAATTATGGAAAAAATATGAAGAAAGTTCACATTCTGTTTTTAAACATAGATAATAGCATATTGTCTTGTAAAAACTTTGATAACTTTACCTGTGATAGTGATAATGATGAAAAAAGTGGCATATTTTCAAATGCTATTTTTTTCTGTCCTTGAAAACTATTTCAATTTTGTTTATAGAGAAATTTAAAGTCATTGGCACAAAATATTTGAGCATTATCTGAAGAGACAAGCAGCCAAACAAATGACCTTGACCATTAAAATGGAAAGATAACTATTTTCTTTATGCTTAGAAAGTACATACATTTTTCTAGTTTATTATCTCTTCTTAGAATGGTTAATAACTTTCTTGAACTTCAAGGGTAATTTATTTTTTGAGATAATCATACTGGAATTATAAGATCTGTCATCTTGCCAACTAATTTTTAAAAATAATTTTAATATATGTGAAGAGTGTTTTCTTAATTCCACTACCTTCCCCATACTACATGATCCACGAAGAGCTTCATTTCTCTGGAATCAAGTATTAAATCTCAGCAAAAATTATACCTTGAGAAGGAAACCTGGTCAAATAAGTTAAGGTAAAGGTGTCTTTTTGGTGTGTCTTGTCTTCTCTTCACTCCCTTTTGTTTATACTAGCACTCCTTGACATTTTATTGTTTCTCTAGGAAAGAATTTCTTGCTTTTCAGCAGGCAAATGGGAGTAGTTCTTCAATTTCCCCCTGAATCATTCCTTAGACAATGATGTTGGGCATAGGAACTGACACACCCTGCTGATGCCTCAAGAAAAACTTAAATCCAACTCTATACATCCCAGAATGCATAAACCTGGCTACCAAAGTATGCAAAAAGATTGGTCTAATTCTTAAGAACCAAATGGTTCTTTAAGCAGAAGCCCTCTGTAATTCACTGGATCTCTATTATATGCTTGAGTGAGCCCTGAAACAATGCTGCTCTACTTTATTCAGTGAGTTATGCATGATCACTTGGAGAGCAAGTATCAGCAATAGCCTCTGCATTAAGTATTACTGCCTTATTAATGTATCTTCTGGATAAATGCAAGGCATGAATGATTTAGCCCCAAGGGTCTTCTGGGGAGGGAGATGAACACTCTAAAAATGTACTTTGAATGCTGTCAGAATTGGGTCAGATAAAGACTTCCATTGCAGAGCTCACATATTTGGCTGTAAGTAAAACATTCATAGTCTCTGAATAGATGGGGAAAACCTCATTTCCCTCTCTGTTGTGTTCAGACACCTTTGGACTGGCATATTGTTTTCTAGATCTTTGTACTTTAAAAAGTTCCCTGGACAGTTCAGTGTGTAGTGATCAACATTAAAAATGCAAACCACATAGTCTGCTGTTTGAAGCTCTCCATGATATTATCACAAACCCCCTTTCAGCCTTATTTTGACTCCTTCATAGACCCTATACTCCAGCTATGCTAGATTGCTCTAAATCCTCTCTACTCAAGCTTTATTCATTCCATTACCTTCCCCTAGAGTGCCCTCTGCTTGCTTTCCCATTTGATGAGATCTTGTATTTTTGAGGACTATCCTAATGTCATCTCTTTCTTAAAGCTTTTTAGAGTTCTATTTTTAAAAAAATTCTCAGGTCAAAACTGGTGATATTTTTATCTTGGCTTTGTCTTATTACCCTCTTAATGCATACGTATTTCTCAGGGGAGTTCATGTCTCCTTTATATCTTTATTTCCCATAATGCCTACTACAGTAGAGTTGGTGGTAGTACTTCTCTAATCATTATAACAAGAAAAAGACAGATTGCAAATTTATGACTTTTCTTGAAAGTATTGAACTAAAATCTCAGGGCATTTTACTAACAGAAAATCTAGAGAGAGACAGGCATCTGCAGGGAAGTATGGAATAGAATTATTTGTTTACCTAGGGCATATGGTCTATATATATATTTGCAGAGTCCATTACCATTTTTTACGATGGTCAATCAATATTTCTAAAATTTCAGGGGTAATTTATCTTTTGAAAATATCACCCTAGGGTTATAGGGTTTGTAGTCTTACTGACTAAATTTTATTTTTTTTTATTAATAGGCATAAAAAGAATTTTTATAATTTCATTGTCTTTTCTATAGCACATGATCCATGAAACACTGGATCTCAGAAAATATTACACCCGGGGCATAAACTGTTACCTGGTCAAACAAGTTAGGATGAAGATGCCTTTTTTGATGTAACTTCATTTTTTCTTTGCTCCTTTTACATATACGTGTTCCCAAATACATTCCTCTTCTTCAAAATAAAGTTAAAAAAAAAAAAAAGTCTGCTTAACACACAGAAGAAAAGAAATGGCTACCAAGTTGAGAAATGAACAGTATAGTTTTTCAGAATTCTAGTCTCAACTTCTGTACTCTCAACTAGTTCTGAGGTCCATTGCATTTCCCCTTTTTCAACACTGAATAAATTGAGAATAGTTGAGGAATGGTGATATGTCAAATGTGGGGATCTGGGAATATGTTCAACCCCTAAGAACAGTGTACTTACAGAGGATGGGTCACATCATCTTGCAGGTGTTTTTACCTAGCACTCCACAAGCTGCTCACAGGGAAGATTGTGGTGAATTCTGAGAAAACTTTCCTCATGTTCCCGATTAAGAAAAAAAAAATCTTAATCTGACAGGTAAAGATAACAGAAATCATTGCCCTTAAGGTATTAGGGAAATGAAATTTTTAAAAATATTAAAAAAACAAACAAACAAACACTTCTATTCCCAGGGGAGAGGCCAGGAATATGTGCAGAAGCCCTGAACAGGCCACACTGTGATACCAAGACATAGTGCCTTCCCACGACTGAAGGTTAACCAGATCCTCAGAACTCTCCTCCTTCTCCCCACCAATAGGCTAAGAAGCATTAATAACAAGCAACAGTGGGAGACTACTCAAAGAATTGGAAGAGATAGATTCTCACTGAGGCACAGAATAAACGAAGACCTAAAAGTGAAATTGAAAGAGACATTAATTAAAACTCTCTGGAAAACCAACTCCTACCCTAAACACAGGACATCTCTACATGTCTTGAAGCCCTTGGTATGCTGAGGGTAACCATAACAATAACATACCTTACCCTGACTAATTTTTGACCAGGAGTTAACAAAACAAGCAAACACACACACAAACACTAAAGGCCTAGCAGAAGAAAAGGCATGATGCTTTCCAAGTATAAAAACTAATTTCTTCAGTTTGTACTTACTGGCATAATCTGCCTGACCTAAAACAACAACAAAAACATACAAGGCACAGCCCGGGGCTTATGTTCTCTGCCACACAGCTATCTGACAACCTTTCAGCCAAAAGAGCCCAGCCCATCCCTCTTTGCTGTTTTTGTTCAGGACTTCATCCAGAATTCCATCCAGGAAACCTCATTATGCTTAGTAGTCATGTTTCCTTACAGAGTGTGAACTGTAGTGAATTTTCAAAATCATCAGTTCAAGCCCAGCGTGCCTTCTGAGATACCTGAGGCAGAAGAGGGGTCTGTAGGGTGCTTCCACCTCTCAGGGGCTCTCTAGGTTTCTACTGTTGTCATTGTGTATCTTTAATGCATGTGGTGTTTACATTTTAATTTTAAAACAGGTAAAATATATGTTAAAAATAAGTGCTAAAACAGTTTTTGGAACCTATGAAAAAACCATAGGGTTCCATGCAACAGGATCTAAAAACTGCTGAGTTAGAGAATCTCTGTTCTTCCAGTTCTCACATTCTAGGATTCCAAGACATCAGATAGGTAGGGGAAATAGGTTTTCTCAGTGTGTGTTTATATTTATAGACAAACTCGAGAGAATAAATCCATTACAAAAAAGCGAAGGAAGCTCAAAGTAATCCAGCTGTAGTGTGTGAACAGTTAGCCCTCCAGATATTCTGATTATGAATTTGTGGAACAAACCTACCAGTAAGAAAAGCCTTTACAGCTACCTTCTCAATTAGAGTTTGCTGCAGTTGCTCTTCAAGTTTTTGTTCTTTTCTTTTCCTATGAAGCCTGAGAGCATTATCCCCACAAATAAGGTAGAAAGTTCTACTTGTTAGAAGTAAATAAAGAGATTACCTGCTTGCCTCTGTGGTATCTAAGCACCCTACAAGTTGGGGAATCGAATACATCCTTGTACCAACATGCAGTTTGCTCTTTTTACCCACTTTCTCTATTCTGTTCTCAAAAATTAAATTGTGGCTGACTTTATAAAAAAACATAATGGTTGCTGAGATTAGTATTTTACTGATTCTTACAGAGTAGATTGTAATCAAGCATGATCTTTGATTTTAACAAAGAAAGCACAAAAGCCCATTGAAAGGAAAAACAATCCAAACTTCCCCTATGACTACGACTAGGGATTTAGATAGTAATTAATAAACAGCCCTGGGGGGAATTTTGTGTTGCATTTATATTTCTTTTCTCAAACAAACCACACAATAACTCACAAAGAAAGAGTGACACGTATCTCTGGTGAATTATGAAACCTCAAACATGCCGATTGAGAAAAACTTAATGATTCGAACATGTATTTAATTATGTATAGTTTTTCTTTTTAAAATTTGATTATTAAGACTCTTGTCTTTTAGACTGACTTAATGCCTTTCCAGAAAAACAAACAAACAAACAAACAAACAAACAAAACACCCTAATTACCCCACCATGTTCTTTTGCCTGTTTGCCTGTTTGCATTAGAAATAGAAACTGTAAGGACAGCACTTTAGCCAGAACTTTTTACCTGCCCTTTTCAAGTTTGCATAGTATGATCTAGATTATTTAGGGCTACATAATATATTGCCCCCAACCTTAGCGGATTAAAATAACTTATTTTTCTTATCCTTTAGAGAGGCAGGAATCTGGAAAGTTCTAGAAAGCAAAAGTGCTTATGTGGTGTTTCTCATGTGGTTCTGGTCAAATGTTGCCTAAACCTACCATTAACTGAAGGCTGGACTAGGCTAGAATGATCAAGATGACTCAGTCCCACAGCCAGAGTGCTGTTGGTATGAACACCTATATGTGACATTTTCCTGGGTCATGGACGTAGCCCAGCAGGACAGTTTGGTTTCAAGATATGTAGTCCCAAGGGAGAAAATCTGGAGAGCAAGTATTTAAAGAAATCAAAAGAGAAGCTACCAGTCTTCTAATCTGAACTCAGAAGTCTCGCCTCATGGTTCACATTCAAGGGAGGAAGAGGTGGTCTCTTTTTCTCAATGGGAAGAATATGAAAAAATTTAAAGCTATCTTTAATGCACCACATACAGTGTTCCTTAAATGACAACTTGGAATTATAGTATTTATCAATTTAGTTAAAGAATTATCAAGGTACTATCCACATTTTCTTATAGCACTGTCAAAATTTTTTCTATGACCACCCCCTTTCTAGTTTCTCAGCTCATTTTATATACCTTAACATAAATATACTTTGAAAACATATATATATGATCTGTAATGCTTATTATAGAAAATCCAAAACAGAAAAATATCAATAGAGAATACATACTGCTTTTAACCTGATCATCTAGTGATATCTATATTTTGCATTTTTAGTGTACATACTCACCTTATATAATTTTGTAAAATTGCTTCTTTTAATTTAACAGTTAAACATTTTATGACATTAAAATTGTTTTACTCTATTTACATATTTTAAATATTTACATTATTATTTTTTAATCTTGCATTATCTTTCTAATTTCTTAAACAGTACACAAAGCAAAATTTAACCTGACTCTCTTTAAGGTTCACATCCATTATTGATATGATATTAATATTGATATGGTCGAAATGCAAATGCAGATAAAGATGATGAGGAAACTAATGATTAAATGAATCAGATTGTTACAGAAACAGTACTGATAATGGTGCAGGGCCAATACCAAATTCTAAAATTGAAAAAGATTCTTAAAACCAATTCTTTTGTTTTGTTTTTATAACTTATTTGTCAATAAGAACTGATCTAACCCGGTAAGAGACTATACTCTTTATATAAGTTTAGTTTTAAAGTTTCTTTTTTTCCTATATTATTTTACATTTATTTTTATTTTTTAATTTCACCTGTTTTTTTACTTTATTTTCAATTACAGTTGACATATAGTAATATATTAGTTTTAGATGTACAATACAGTGATTAGACATTTATATAACTTATGAAGTGATCATGCCAGTAAATCCAGTATTCATATGCTACTATTCATAGTTATTAAATACTATTGATTATATTCCCCATGCTTTATTCTATATCTCCATGACTATTTTGCAACTACAAATTTGTACCTCTTAATCTCTTCTCCCTTCACCCATTTCCCCTTTACCTCTCAATCTGGAAATAATCATGATGCTCTCTGTATTTATGAGCTTGTTTCTGTTTTGTTTATTTGTTTATCCTGTTCTTCAAACTCCAACTGTAAGTGAAATCATATAACATTTGTCTTTCTCTGTCTGACTTACTCTACTTGGCACAATACCCCCTAGGTTCATCCATGTCATTGCAGATGCCAAGATTTTACCCTTTTTTTATGGCTGAGTAATATTTCATTGTATATATGTACCACCTCCTCTTTATCCATTCATTCATTATTGAGCACTCAGTTTGCCTCCATATCTTGGCTATTGTAAATAATCCTACAGTGAACATGTGGACACATATGTCCCTTCAAAGTAGTATTTTGGATTTCTTCTGATAACCAGAAATGAGATTATAGAGTTCTTCTTTGTTTCTCGTTATAGTCTTTTTTTAAAATCTATTTTGTCTTATATAAGTATTGTAACCCCAGCTTTTTTTTTTCATTTTCATTTTCATAAAATCTCTCTTTCCATCCCTTTAATTTCAGTCTCTGTGTGTCTTTTGATCTGAAGGGAGTCTCTTGTGGGCAGAATATGTAAGAGTTTTGTTTTCTTATGTGTTCAGCTACACTGTGTCTTTTGATTGGAAGATTTAATCCATTTACATCTAAAGTAATTGTTGATAGATATGTAGTTATTGCCATTTTATTATTCATACTTTTGGTCTTCTGTTTTCTTCTTAAAGAAGTCTCTTTAACTTTTTCTTATCTGGGAAACTCTTTATCTGTCCTTCAATTCTAAAGGATAGCTTTGCGGGGTAAAGTAATCTTGCTTGTAGGTAGGTCCTTACTTTTCATTACTTTGAATATTTCCTATCAATTCCTTCTGGCCTGCACAGTTTCTGTTGAAAAATCAGCTGACTGTCTTATGGAGGTTCCCTTGTAGGTAATTAACTGTTTTTCTCATGCTACTTTTAATAGTCTTTCTTTGTTTTTAACCCTTGGCATTTTAATTATAATGTGTCTTTGTCTGGACCTCTTTGAGTTCATCTTGTTTGAGACTCTGCACTTCCTGGGTTTTTATATCTCTTTTTTTTTTCCAGGTTAGGGAAGTTTTCTGTCATTATTTCTTCAAATAGGTTTTCAATTCTTTGCTCTCTCTCTTCTGCTTCTGATACTCCTATAATGTGAATGTTGGTACACTTGAGGTTGTCCCAGAGGCCCCTTAAACTATCCTCATTTTTCGGAATTCTTTTTTCTTTTTGCTGTTCTGACTTTTTTTTCCTGCTATTTTATCTTCCATATCGCTGATTCAGTTCTTTGCTTCATCTAATCTACCATTGATTCCCTCTATTGTAGATTTCTTTGCACTTATAGCATTTTTCATTTCTGGTTTTTAAAATTTTTTCTACCTCTATTTTTGTTTTTTTATCTGTTAGTTGAAATTATCACTGAGATCACTTATAACCAGTGTTTTGACTCTGCATTTGGTAGATTGCTTGTCACCATTTTGTTAAGTTCCTTTTCTGGAGCTTTGTTCTGTTCTTTCATATGGGACATGTTTCTTTATCTCCCCATTTTGGCTACCTCCCTGTGTTTGTTTCTATCTCTTATTAGGTAGAGCTTCTATTTCTTTCAGCCTTCATAGAGTGGCCTTATATAGTAAGTGTTCTGTGGGGCCCAGTAGTAGTCTCCCTGGTCACCTGAGTCAGGTGCTCCAGGTATGTCTCTTGTGTGGATTGTGCATGCCTGTTGTAGTGAACTTTGGTTGCTGTTTACACATCAATGAAAGGAATTGACTTGTGGGCTGATTTTGTCATAACAATTGGCCATGACTGCTGTCATGCAGGGGCTAACCTTATAGAGCAAGATTTGCTTTAGCAGGGCTCTGGTGCCTGCTTAGTCAGCTCTTTGGGTGAGTCTTTTGTGGAGGTGGTTGGGTGGTATTCTAGTGTGGTATGAAGCTGGCCATCAGGTGTGTTGGTCCTCGGGCCTCTTGGAAGG
>NW_011888991.1:1465829-1466190 GCF_000151845.1 Pteropus vampyrus | reverse complement strand
CTTTGGGTGAGTCTTTTGTGGAGGTGGTTGGGTGGTATTCTAGTGTGGTATGAAGCTGGCCATCAGGTGTGTTGGTCCTCGGGCCTCTTGGAAGGAGCTCTGTTGCAGAGCTCCATGGCTAGAGCTCAGCTGCCTGGTGCCACTTGTTATGATCTTCAGATGGTTGTCACTTGTGTTGGGCTTGGAGGTGACTGGAAGAGGCTAAGCTCTGAACTGAGGCTGGCTACCTCTAGTTCTGAGATTAGAGCTGCTCAGCAAGAGGTATTGGTCATGCCAAGGCCAGATGCTGTTTGTTTAGGTTTGTGAGCTTTTGAGAGATTTTAGGAAAGTTCACTGCATGGACCAAGACAGGCTATATGTA
>NW_011888991.1:1442591-1465779 GCF_000151845.1 Pteropus vampyrus | reverse complement strand
TTTGTGAGCTTTTGAGAGATTTTAGGAAAGTTCACTGCATGGACCAAGACAGGCTATATGTATGTAAAAATCACTGAAAGCTGCTTGGGTGGACCAGCAAGTTGGATGGGGCAAGGTCTCATATAATCACCAGGATTGGACCAACAGTGTTAGCCAGGTTGATAGAGACTCGGATATGGTGCCTGCATATGCATGCATGCTGGGTGAAGGGAGAGCTCAACAAAGTCATAGTGGCTTCTGCTGGCACTTCTGTCTTGGAGAACGCTGCCCTTCTAGCCCTTGCCATGAAGCCAGACAATTACATTCTTTCCTGCATGCCCCTGGCACCTTCAAGCTACTGCTCTAGCACTGGAGCTCAGAACAAGTCCATCAGTGAGTAAGTCTGTGAGTGAGCCTTTTCAAAGGAATGTCTGGCTCTCTAGCCACCTTCTCTTTCACTCAGCCACAATCTCCGATGGTTTTTATAGCCAGAAGTTGTGTGCACTTCTCTTCCCAGCACTGGAACCTTGAGCTGGGAGCCAGGTATGGAGTTAGTACCACTTGCTCCTCAGTGGGGATCTCCACAATTGATATACACCCCTCGAATTTTAGCTGCCACACATGGGTGTGGAAGTAGCCCCATTCAGCATTTCTGTTCCTTTTGTAAGTCTCTACATGGCCTCTACTGTGTATCTTTAGTTATTGAACTTCTGTTCATCTAGACTTCAAGTGGTTCTCAATAGTGTTTGTTCTGTAGTTTAGTTGTAATTTTGATGTGATTGTGAGAGGAAGTGAGCACATTGTTTACCTTCTCCACCATCTTGATCAGACTCTCCCACTGGTGATATGTGTACTATATTCATTTTCTAAAATCTGAAAATCTGAATTCTGATAAATATCTGTCCTCATGTTTTCTGAAAAAAAACAAAACAAAAACAAAAACAACAACCAGCAATTAACATCTATTGAGCTAGTGTTAAAAAAACTATTCTAAGCCATTAATACACATTTTGTTCCTTTCGTTCAAGTATGGATCATTATTCATCTCTCAGATGACATTAAATAACTATCAGCAAGTTTGGAAGAACTATGATTCAATCTGATCCCTAAGCCTCTGTGCTTATCTTTTACATTACATTGCTTAAAGTAGTCATTGTCAAATGTATTCCAAACTATATTGAAATGCCTTTAGCAGGGCAAAATGATGCCATTAGCATTTCTCTCCTCCACCTCTTAAGTATTTTCTAAATTTCTACTAATTGAAAAAAATTCTGTCACAGAGTTTTGCCTTCCTGTTACCCTTCGAAGTTGCTCTATCCTCACTTCCTTTGCTGTTTTATTTTCTCTATTGAAAATTTCTTAAATTCTACCCTACCACCACCACAGACATTGCCAAATTCTATCTTCTTTACTTTGTTTTTTGTTTAAAACAAATATAGCAGGTCAACTTAATGTGTCAAGTCCAAAAATAAATTCAATAGGAATTTAAAAGTTCTTGAAAATAATGCAATTATTGATAAAGGCATTCTGAAAGAGATAACAAATGAGAAATTGAATTCTATAGTACACAGAAAATCTTTCTAAAAATATCTTTCTGAAAAAGCATATCCTTCTCCAGTTGTACTTCTCACAGTAATTGCTCTCTCCTCTGTTTGTTTCTTTAACTTCCTTTGTTTATAGTCATCTGGCTTTATTTTTTTGTCAACTTCCCACCTCCTTTTATACTTTACTTCCTCTTTTTGCATTCTGGACCTTTTGTTTCCTTCTCAAGGTAGCTCTATGTTATTTCTATGTCAGGTAATATGCACATCTTCACTCCTCCTCTCAAACAAAAATTTTCTTAGAGAATTGAAATAGATACAGGGGGAAGTTTGCTTAGGTGTCTTTGTTTCAGACATGTATTTTTCTCTTATATTGTCCATGCATTTCAGTTTATGAAATAGACAAAACCAATACACATTGATAGTCATTTAAAGTATTCAAGCTGTAATTTCTGATGATTTTTTTCTTAAAGACTTGCCGTCTTAGTGTCTGTTCAGATCTATAATGCTCAGCAAAAGTGTTCTTTGCTTGTTTTATATATAATTATTCTAGTTCTACTGTGATTAAAATCTCACTGATGATAAAGAGGGAGATATAGTTATCAATTTAGAAAATAAAAAGTTGATTTATATAGAGGGATGTGACCATTCCCAAATCTTTTTTTACTCTTTGAACTACTCTCATCTTGGCCCTTTTTGGAGTTTCCACCATACTTTTCCTAGTCCAGGTGCTCAGCAAATATTCGAACAGATACCACAGAGGATTAACTCTCCAATAAAAGGATATAGGCCCATGCAATCTGCTAGCCAGTTTGTAATTCTTACCAATTTTTTATTTGCTCCTGTTTTCTAAAATTTTTAATTCTTGGAGGCAAAAATGCCACAGTATCTATAATGGACATCTCCAACACTACCCTTTACAACATAAAGGCTGACTGAATATGATACTTGTGTCTGAATATGATACTTATATTGATAGAAGTCTGCTAAAAGCCACATTCCCAATTGTATGAAATATTGGTGGCCATAAGTTGACCTACCAAGGTGATTCACTTAACCTTTGCTGGAACAGTGTTTCCTGGCAAAAAGGAGAAAACATAAAATCTGTATCAGGATCTGAGTTCTGACATCATTTCAAAATTTTTTTACCCTAACTCCTGAAAAAAAAATTGTCAGTGTTCCATTGTCCTTGATTTTGATAAACTAATATTCAAAACAAGGTTTAATTTGTGTTATATAGCAAGTTTGGAGTATAACAGAGTTGGAATAATGCCAACCGACTTACATGTGCAGAACCCAGTTTTGAAGTAAGGGGAAGATTACATGAGATTTTTCTATCCAAATCATCTGCTTTATAGTCAATACATTCCTCTTGCATCCACAAGACACTTCCAGTTATTTTTGGAAATAATAATGAAAAGCATTTTCCTGTATTCAGGGCCAACTACATAATATATGGGGCACAGTGCAGAATGAAAATGCAGATCTTATTTTTAAAAGTAGGTAAAAATTTCCATTAAAGACATAATCTTTAGTGGTCTGTCTTGTCATAGTTATTTGATATTTTAATGTCTTTCTACATAAAGAACAATTAAATTTTTACATTATTAGCATGACTTTTACCATTCATCTTTATATTGGGCAATGCTAGTTTTAAATGAAAATATAGGAGCATTTAATACATCATCAAAATTACACAATTCCCATTTTCTAACTCATATAAGCTTATGTATTTCATTTTTAACAGAACAATAGAAGCACTGCACAGACCAACTCTACTGTTTTTACTTCTCTTCTTGATAGGTGCACATTCTACCAACACTATCTTTGGCTTAGAGTAAGTTAGGAGGAAGTGAAAGGAAAAGAAGCTATGGGTTGCCCTATGTTTCCCTCTTCTACAATGTCACTATTTTTTGCATAAGTGGTTGGCTGATGCAGGAAATTAAAGAACGTATATGATAAGTTTCCTGAACTGTTCATGTTTTTTTAGAACAATGTTGTCTACTTTCTATCTTCAAAGCATGTTTTAGCTTAAACAGAAATTATAGTCTCTAGAGCACCCCACTAATTTAGTCATTATCCTGTACTATCTTTGAGTCTTGTGAAACTCCCAAATATCATAAATCCATCAGAATTTTATGTTTATGGTGTATTAACACCACTGTACACAAATGAGATGACAAGGAATAGCAGCAGATATGCATATCATGTGTATCTCCTCTGCTCACATGCATGTTCCGTTATCCTGTCGAGCCTCACTCACAAAACACAAGTGCAAAGATAAAATTATTAATAATTTCAAGATGGCAACAACAGAGCATTAAATTAAAAGTGAGGCCCTTCTCAGTGTGACTGACCAGGTTGCACACCTATGAAGTCACCACTGTCTACATTTCACTCTTGTTTTTTGGAACAATTCTAATTCAAGAGTGGACAGTGGGGGAACGAAAGGAAACAACCTGACCCCAAGGCTTAGGTCTCATGCAAGGGTTTTTAAATAATATGGACACATGAGTTCACTACTGGACTTATATTTCATATTCAACGGAACCCTACTTTGAGGAAAATCTGTCTTGTCCTGGAGAAGAATAAATAAATAAAAAGAGATACTTGGAAAATACATGGTACATAAGCAGATATTGCCTAAATGAGAAGCTTAAAAAAATCATTATAGAGGGACATCAGATGGTTTCTAAATGACAAACTTAAATTCAGAAGATGCTTAAAATTTTTATTTTTTTCTTCTCCCTAGTAATTCCTAGTTCCTGCAAGAATAATAATCATGTACCATAAATCCTGACTCACCAAACTCCTTCTACCCTAGATATGAATTATATTTTACTCAAGGAGGTGCGCTCATTGAATGAGGGAAGGTTGCAGGAAATATGCTTAGAGCCATGAATGTCTAGCCAGATTGTGCCTGCTTATTTTGGGCATCTCCGATCCATGATTCTGAAGATGGATAGTAATCCAGAAATGGATTTGTACCTTTTACACCTCATTAGCTTACGTTCTCCCTGCCTGTCAGGCAACGCCAAGATTTATGATTCAGGAATTCTCTGCCTCACTGCTCTCTTTCCTACCTAGGGATTGCATATTTATTTTCACCTTCCACCTTTGACCATTGAATTTGACTCAGTGAAGCATGTATAACTGAATCGTAGTACTGCACTTGTATAGTGCTCCATCTATGTACCATCTTTAAGGGGGCAAAGTGGCAATACAAAAATTAAATGGCATAACACAACCACTTCAATAAATTTAGGAATTTCCTCTTCTTGGAAGATATATCAGTGTATTTTGGAGACTTTATCTTGCCTGTGAAATCAAAGATAGTGAAATGCAGGTGCCTAAGTAATGGATTAGGACTTAAATTTCAAACATTCAAGCAATTTTCACATATTTCACTTCAGGGAAGTCAGTTTTCTTAGCTTACTAAAAATGATAAGCTATTTTGAATAACTTCTTCAATTTTCAATGAAACATAATGTAGGGGCCATTCTATCAAGTTTTTGATATGAAATATTTATTAGATGTATTAAAATTATTTGTTGCATTTGCGTAAATAGTCAAAGGAACTTGATCCTGTTTATTGCCAAACGTATAATATATATGTGTGTTTTTTAGCTATAGTGTAATGGCAAAGGGATAGGGTGTGATTTAGAGACAACGTTTGAGACCTAGAGAGTCATTATGTTGCATCGGCCTTTCAGGGCCTTAGTGGCCTTGTGTGTAAATGTTCATAATAATTCAAACCTTTGTTCTGAACATTGAAGAAAGATTGTTGAACATTGAACATTGAAAAAAATAGAGGCTCTGGCATATGCACTCGGCTGTCCTCATGGGCTAAGGCTGGTGTGTGCAGAAACATATTAGATCCTCACAACCATCTCTTGAGTTTGGTTCAGTGTAGATTGCCTTCATTTAAAAAGGAGACTGAAATACAGAGAAGTTTAGTAAATTTCCCAAGTTCACACAAATAGGAAATGGTGAAATTGGGGCTGAAGCATATTTTATTTGATTTCGGAATCTACGATTATGCCTTTCATATTATAAGAAATTAATAATATACAATTATTAAATTAATATATGATATAATACACAATATGCATGATATAATAATTTTTTATAATATAATACATATAGAAAATTAAATGCTAACTTGTCTTCAAATCTTCAGAAGTAATTTTGGACTCATTCCAAAGACATAGCAGTTCTATTTTTCATGAATATTTGCTACTCATTTCCTTCAATAAAATGTGATGATAAAATAATTTATTTCTTGAAAAACTGTAAGGGGGAAGTAATAATAATTCAATAAATTAGAATTCCAAATATAGCAGAATACTAATTACAAATGAATTGCTAGTTGTTTATGTATATGCACTTAAGATTCAATATAACTTCAAGAACACAATTTTTGGTTCATAGATGTGATGTTTTAAATTGACTTTCTCACTTCTAAAAACGGCCCTGAAAATAGGCATACACAATGTTGCAAAATAAATTTCTCAAACTTAAGCCTTCTATCACACAAGTGCAAACTTCTTTGAAGACTATATGAAATAAATGTTGGCTGTTTTTTAGAGTTGGAATGAAATAGTTAGAAAGGACTCATTTGATGTGATATTTTGGCATATTTATTTTAGCATAGAAGTATGTGGACTATAAGAGAGGCTTTAGAAACAAGAAAGTTCGCTTGAATTCTACTGCTTTTCTCTATCGTTGTCAATAGCATATCATTCATTTAGCAAATTTATAAATATATATTGAGCCAGACACTACACCAGAAAATGGACTAATAGACATAAATCAAGTACATGTGGTCTCATTCAGTGGTGTTTTAAGATAGGGGACATGATAAGCAGTGGGAACAGTTCACCCAGGTATAAGCAGTAAGTAGGTACATTGCATGTAGAGAATTTAAAAACAAGAATAAAACGTAAGATAATCAATCTGCTTTTTATCATTGTATTCCAGCAATTCTATACAATGTCAGTGTTAAAATAGCTCTCTCTGATTGGACAGACTTTTCTATGCACCCATGCTTCCATTTTTGCAAAGGAATGTTGATGGTTTTGTTTAAAGAAAAAAAAAAAAAAACCTGGTGCAGCCCAGTTATCAAAAAACAGGCGAATAGAGAAAATGTGTTATATACATACAATAAAATACTACTCAGCAATAAAAAATTATTATCACATACAGTAATATGGATGAAAGTGGAAAATAATTGGATTAGGAAAAAAACCTTACAAAGGAATACCTTCTTTATGATTCCATTTATATAAAGATCAAGAATAGGAAAACTAGTCTATGGTGGAAAATAATCAGAACATGGTTGCCTCTGAAGTAGCATGGGTGGAATTTGACTAGGAAGAGATAAGAGAAATCTTTCTTGGATGTTGGTCATGTTCAACATCTTGATAGGGTTTTGTATTACAGAGACATATGCATTTGTCAATATTGTACTTAAGATTTGTGCATTTTATTGTCTATAAATGTTATATCAAAAGAAGAAAATTCAATTATAATCAAATAGTTAAATTATATAAATGTGTATTATTTATGGTAAAATTCATTGACCTATGAAACTTATTTTGAAATACATCAAAATTAAGATAGATTGATGGATAGATAGAAGAATGGATAGATGATGTAGTAATAAGATATTAGTGGTAGAATGTAGGTGGTAGATATACAAGTTTAGTATAAAATTCTTTCAATAGTTTTTGATGTTTGATAATTTTAATGACTCTGGAAAAATAGATAGATAGATATAGATAGATAGATAGATAGATAGATAGATAGATAGATAGATAGATAGATAGATAAAAATTATCTGGCATTCTGGTTATTATTAAAGCTGCTAAAAATTACCTGGCCAGTGAATTCCATGTATTGATTGTTTAAGGGTTTGAACAAGTTGTTATTTCCAAAGAAAATGACTTACATTGATTGACCCAGACCAACTGTCATCCACTCCAGAAACTGAAGGTGATATTCCTCCAATGCCCACTGTAGTCCATTTCATTCCTGAAAATATTTTTTCTTCTCTTTTGTAGCATATTTTTCCTGCCTTATTAGTAACTCTCATTCACCTCCAAACCCAGGAGACAGAAGGATGTTGAACTTGGTTCTCTGCATTTGCAAGCTGAGGGAGTCATAGGTTTTTAGGCCAGGATCATGCACTGAACTGAACGTGTTCTCTAAAGATGTTGATTCTCTGACTTGCCTTTCGACTCATTGAGTCAGGCAGCCCTTGTGGGTGATAAAGAAAGATTTTTCTATTTTTTCCCTTAGTTTTGAGAAAACCTTCACGAAAGTACCAGTCACTGATTCTTGATCTTTGCATTTTTCTCTTTCAGCATTTGTTGTATGTAGCTCAAGGTCTAGAATGGAAACTCAGCAATCTCCAACTCCCTAATGACCCCTTCCTGGCTTTTGTTCATAGTAATAAGCCTTGTCATTCAGCAAATCACTTCTTGCAGGCAGAAACAGGCAGGCTTCAGGATAAGTAGATCTGTTAGTTTTCTCAAGATGTCCTTTAGGTAGCACATACTCTAAAATATATGTCTCAGTATATTTTCTAAACCTTAAACCCCAAACTACCTTTAGCCAGTTCACAGTAATATTTTAGAGTGTGCATGACATATTTGTTCCATGGTTGAAAGCTTTAACTTTACTAAATATAAACTACTTATTGACAATATACTTGGAGAAAAGCTTTAGGAAAATAAAGAAATAAAAAAATAAAATCTAGCTCTGCTGTCCTTTTCTTAACAAGAAATTTTTCTCTTGTGTTTCAAGAATATTTTCCTAATGTAGTGTATAAGAGAACATAAATGTGCCCCGTTTTTTTTTCAACGGACTATATATTTTTGTATGTACTCTAAGATGCTACATTTAGTCAAGTCCTCCAGTGGGCAGGAATTTGGAATTAAAGACAAATGGAAAGTTGTGCTGTTCTGCTTATTACATTCACAGAGGTTTGGGGCTTTGGAGTTTCATTTTTATTCATTTATTCTTTTAAAATGAGTAAATCCTATGGGCATTTGTTAGTGAACTAGAAATCAGCTGAGCAATCCGTACTAGATTCCATGGGACAGGGGTTAGAAATAGCCATGAGCAATAGCCTATAATAACAAAGGCTTTGAAACTTAGCAGAATTGTCTGGGAAGTTAATTAAAAAGACAAAAGTTTAGGCCTCAAACCTCATAGATTTTGCTTCAATAGGTCTGGAGATGGGCCTTGAATCTGAATTTTCGACAAGTAGCACATGTGATTTTAATGCAAGTGATTTCAAGGGCTCTACTTAGAAGAATACTGCTTGGGGTCCAGTTCAAAGTTAATATCATAAAAATTCATACAAACCTAAGACAGGTGTTTGAGACAGAGCTAAGCCTGCATTCTAACTTTTTCACTTATTTTTTTGAGAGACAGTGTCCAAATGATTAACCCTTCTGAGCCTTAGCTTCAACAGCTTTATCAAAGGAAGAATGCCGATATTTGCCTCACAGTCTTCTGAGATGATTAAATGAGATTAAACACATAAAACAATGACAGTAAATGTGTGCTGTTAGTTTTGTACACAGAAATTTCTTTAAACCAGAAACATTTATCTTCAATTTGTGAAGATTTGCCTCTATAGAATCTAACCTGACTAAATTTCTAGGATCCTGACTTGTGAACTGACATGGGAAAGAAAAAGAAAACTATTGATTATTAGGCACATCATTATATTTTATACATTATGCTAGACATTCTAGAATGGTTACCTCATTTTATCATCACAATGTTAACCATATGTGAAGGGTACAAGACATAGAGAAATTAAGAAATATGCTCAAGATCTCATATCCAGTAAGTGGCACAGTCTGTTTCACTCTACATCTATATGATTCCCCAATTTTTCAAATAACAAGATTCT
Source organism: Pteropus vampyrus (assembly GCF_000151845.1). Lineage (NCBI taxonomy): Eukaryota > Metazoa > Chordata > Mammalia > Chiroptera > Pteropodidae > Pteropus > Pteropus vampyrus. The sequence goes on along the minus strand of NW_011888991.1, from coordinate 1,456,332 downwards.
AGGTATTTTAGTGATTTTGGAGAGGTCGTCCTAAGAAAGGAAGCCCCATAAACTTGAGACAGTGATACAGTATAGTAGAATAAAGAAAATCCAGGATAGAGAAACAAGAGTGAGAGAACTGTACTGAAGCTCTATATGATAACATGTGTCTACAGCAATGGTTTGCTTCATCATTCTTGCCTGGGGTGATGCCCATTTTGTCTAGCACCAGTCAGGGAGATCTGGTATACCAGTAGACTCTATGCCCCATCGTGGATTGATGACAGTGCTTCAAAGGGGGCCCTTACCTCTCTCACAAGCCAGTCTGAGTCTCAAGTGGAGATAATGAGACTAACTGACAGGACTTACATGGAATGGGGTAGCCCTTTCAGGAGGTATTCTTTAGGGTCATTTCCAATCCACATTCCTATGATTTATCATGGGAGTAGGGAGCTGAGCAGAAATAATATGATTCATTTGAGAGATAAAAAATTTAAAATTGTCATGTTTCTGTGTTTTCTTCTTAGACTAATACATTTTGTTATTTCATGTTTATTTCTAAGAGTAAGCCCAGGTTCCCTGTGCTAATTTTTCTTGGCTGAAGTAGATTACATTAGGAAAAAGTCCTGGTAGACTATAGTCTCAAGTCAGTGAGCTCATTTACGAACTGATGTCATCTTTTTACTGAGAGGAAACTGATTTTTGCCAAAATGTCTATTTACGTCCCAGTTTTCATGTCTTAACTTTCAGGATTGAGAACATATATCGTTTCATAGGACAATCGCAATACATTTTTCTGCAATGTCAGTTTTGCTTGAATATTTTGGAAGAAATTTATTTTTAGAATCAAACAACTAGAGATGTATTATGGAGTTAAATGTAAAATTTAACTGAACTGTAGTAGTACAGCAGGCTGACATAGGCTGTGTATTCAGATGCTGAGGGCTTAGTTTATTTTTATAGCAAAGTCTTACTGGGACCTCTGTGGCAAGCCATGTAGCAAATGCTCTGCCTTCCTCATCTCATTTTGCCTTCATTAGAAAATAAAGTAAATATTATTATTATCATTATTTCATAGATGATGAAACAAGCTTACAGGCTAAAAGAATTTTCTCACAGTTTTGTATGAAATATCAAAGCTTCACCTTAATCTCAGACCTGAGTTTGGTGAAGTCTCTGAACTACTGAGTTATAGTGAATGTTGATATGATCAGTTATCCTGCACCTGTAAATAAGCTTCAGTGGACATATTTAAGAATTAGCGACTTAATTAATAATGAACTAATAGCTAGCTATATAAGAAGTTTCACTTCTGTGTGAAATAAACCTTTTAATTTCCAGAGTCTCAATTAATATATTTCTTTGTTTAGGCTTCAGTAGGCTTATTGGGAAAATTAAAGAGAAACAGCATATTTCCTATTCTACCTTAAAAATTACTTATTTTAGGAAAGATAAACAATGATAACTCTAGATAGTACTGTCTTATTTTTCAGAAACTGAGATATACAATAGTTTATGGTTCATTATCAATGCATTACCTGTGCAAAGAGAATTTAATGATATTTCACAGTGGAGGATTTCAAAGTTAAAACATATTTACTCTTATCAGCAGATAGCTATTATTTCTGCATTTTTCCCAAAGTGATTCTTTGTGTCCCTCTGGTTTTAAATTTCATCCAAAATCCATGAGAGTCAAAGATAAGTAGTTAGCTCCTCTGTTTCAAAACTAACCATGCACTGTAATTTTCCAAATTATACATATGAGATCAAGGTGTGAAAACTCACAGTTGTATCTCAAAAGTGGTTTTAGTCTCAATTATCTCTGGGCAACAAAAACACCTCTTTAGGTCTGCCTAGAGTTTTATCATTCATTAGGAGGTTTCAGGTAAATTATCTCATTCAGAACTCACACCCCTGGGAGGTCTGTTATGATTATGCACATTTTATGCATTCAGATAGCAGGCAGCTAAAATGTGTAGGGGCAGTCCCAAAACCAAGTCTTCTGAGTCCAAGTATAATCTTTCTCCTAAATCATTGCTGTCTTTCATTGCTCCTTTCTGCCTCACAGAAATAGACAGGGTGTATTGTGTGATGAATGCTGTGAGTGATAAAAAGTCTACTTAGCCTAAAGTTTATAAAGAAAGAAAGCTTATATAAGAAAGAGTGTGATGGTTGATTTTATGTGTCAACTTGGCTGGACTAAGGGATGCCCAGATAGTATGGTAAAGCATTATTTCTGGATGTGTCTGTGAGAGTATTTGAAGAAGAAATTAGTGTTTGATTCAGTATACTAAGTAAAGAGATCTGTTGTCGTCAAGCGGGCAGGCTTCATCCAATCCTTTGGGAGCATGAATAGAACAAAAAGGCATAGGAAGGGTGAATTCCCTCTCTTTCTACTTGAGCTAGAAAGTCCATCTTTTTCTGCCTTTGAACATTGGAATTTGTGGTTCTCTGTTCTTTAGACTCTGGAACTTAAACCAGCAACCCTCTGATTCTCAGGCATTCGGCCTCACCCTGAATTATACCTGGCTTTCTCGCTTCTTCAGCATGCAGACAGTAGATTGTGGGACTTCTTAGATCCATAACCACATGAGCCAATTCCTATACTAAGTCAGTCTCTTTCTCCCGCTATCCCAAAGCATTCCTGTTCCTATGAAACTTTGTTTTCATAAGCCAAAATGCCATAAAGTGAAGAATATTCCCCACTTTCTACACAACTTCGCTTTTATGAAAGACCTACGTTAGTGTGATAACTGCTTTTTTGGTAAAAGCAAAAATCGTCTTTGGATTTCTTTTGGCCAGGAACAACAGGTACTAATGTAGGTCTTTTGCTAAAGTGAAATGGCCTTGGATTGCAAACCTTCCGAAAGTAGGGCATACCCATTGTGTGTGTGTATCTGTGTGTGTGTGTGTGTGTGTGTCCGTGTGTGTGTGTCCTATTGATTCTGTTTCTCTAGCAAACCCTGACTAATATAAAGAGTTATCAGTGATTTGTCTTTTTTAATGTTTTAACTCTCCTCCTCCCTCTTTCACATTTATCCCTGTTCTCAGAATCTCATACTGGCCTTAGCTGTCCTGAGGTTGTAGTTTGTTTGTCATCCCTTCCCTCCACCATGCTAGTCTCAATTAAAGAGTGTTGTATTTACTGGTATCCATCTTACTAAGATTCTTGTCAACACTAAGAAATCAGATAAATAATTTTTTTAGCAAAGTCTTTGCAACTAATGGTATAATCACAATTACCTCTCAGGATTTATTTCAGTTTTGATCAGAAAATGCCTAGAGACTATAATGACTTTACCCAAAGGCATAAATCATGGCTTTTTTTCCCTTTCTCCCTCATTACAGCCCTTTATTCCTTCTTTTCTTCTGTTTTTCCTTCTTTGTCTTCCCTTCCTGCCATCCTCCCTCCACTTCTACCTCTCTTCCTTATTCCTTCTCTCCTTTGGTCCCTCCCATTCATCCAGAAGTGAATGAATTTTGCTAACAATGACTAAATGTCCTTAATGTGCCAGACAATGTGCCAGGCACTATGAAAGAGTGAAATGGCACAGTCACTGCCTGGAAATCTGACGGAGAAGGCAGACATGTTTGATAACCATAATACATGTAAGTGCTCTGGTGGATGAGCACTTCCTTGGCTTTTATTAAGAGACAGTGATGCAAGGATCAAAAAGAATGGAGGAACAGAATGTGAACATCAGTTCTGTTCCTGTCTTATTTGCTCCCCTGACCTACTGATGTGAATGTGAATTGGAATAACAAAACAAATTTGAGTTGGAACTCCAGGAGTTCTTTTGCAGGGCACCTAGGTCTGAGGTTAGCATTGAGGAAGTGAGATTGCCTTCCCTTGGAGAATCAGTGAATATTTATGTGGGTTTCAGGTCACTGAAGTGTAACCTCAGTAGTGGACCCTCCTATCTGGGGCTGAATAGAGCCCATAGGCAACAGAAGGACATTGTGGCAGCAAAAAGCAAAGCAATAGAGGACTGAAGATATACATATTTTTCCTGATGATCTATAGAAACCTATTTGACTGCTGTCTCATACAAAGCCTGTAGAAGATTATTTAATTTAAAAAGAGAGAAACCCCAAGAGGGATATTATTATCCACTGATAAAGCATTGATATGGCATAGAGAATTATAAATATTAAAATTAAAAAAATAATATGACTGGCTTAAAAAAACAACTTGTGGAATTGAAGTCAATTCCATAATTTATATCTTCATATCAATTACCTTCAACATGATAGTCAGTGACTTCTACTATGAAAGACAATAACTAGTCTGGGAGATAGTGAAGCAGGTGATAACATCTTCTAACTTAATATTTTATAAGGGAAAAATTACATTTCTTTTTACACAATTTGGCCCTCTACAAGCCTGGCATGTATCGTGTAGTTAAAGTATGAAAAGGGCCTAAGGAGTTGAGAACACCTAATCAAACAATTATGATCTATAGCAATTACTTTTAAATGTTAATTTCTATATAAGTGGCTGTGACTAGAGATATTCATCTCTGCCATTAGCCCTCATTATATGCAGTAATGAGAAGAAATATGCTGTGCCATATTTTGCTTTCTGATAGGCATTATTTGATTGCCTCATTTCTCTTTCATTGGTTTAGGGCATTTCGTTTCAAGATGGATGAAAATGTGCAGTGCCAAAGGGTCTAGGGTGAGAGTTGGACCTGTAAAATTTAGGAAGAAATTTTGAGAGTCATCATTCATAACAAACACAAAATGTCCTTCTTGGCTAGATGTTTTGGATTCACAAAAGGAAAGCTTTGTACAAAAACAAAACAAAACAAAATATAAAAACCCCTTACCCTGTTCTGAACAAAATGAATATGTAATTAGTTATCTTCTCAATACAAGTGTTTGTCCTGATGTATCTAGTGTATGGCATTGTATAGCAAAGACCTATTAAAACAGAAATATCTGAATTGCTTATCTGTACTCAAGGCACTTTTAAATAGATGAGTATATCCCACCTAACTCAGGCATGCTGATTAAAGACCATGACAAAAGTGATTATTATATGGACTTTTGCTAATTTTTTCTGTCTCAGTTATTAATGAGACTTCTTGCTTTGTTGTTGCATTTTCTTCCCCTCACCCATTCTTCACAGATGGCCCTTCCTTGACAGATTTGTTATTTGGAGTTATTGAGAAATTGATGATTGTGGGTGGAAAACAGGATCAGATAGGCAATAGAGAAAGGGTAGGACTTGACAAAATAAGTTTCAGTCTATTAGAGTGGGAGAAAGATTGTTAAAAGTGGAGGAAAGAGATAAAGAGGAGTTAAAAGCATGGGAGCAGAAGACAGAGAAAGAATTTTTCAAGAATTTGAAAATAGAGCAGTGATAAAGCACCTGCAATGTGAATACAAAATAAAAGGAAGAGATATCAAAAATTTGCTGTGCTATAAATCTTCCTGTTATAGTATTAAAATTTCAAGTTAAGGATTTATTATTTTAAATTTACTTTTTGGTTTCTGAACTCTCATCAATTGCAGCATGGCTCTTGGATTGAGCCAGGTATGTGAAACTTCTTAAAGGTTACATATAATTATTTTTCTAGGGATTGTTTAAGTAAGGACAGGGGTTTGTAAACCACAGGGTGTAGGTCAAATCTCTTCTGCTGTTTGTTTAGGTGAATAGAGTTTTATTGAAACACAGCCATATTCATTCATTTACTTGTTGTCTATGCATAGACAAGGTAAGTAATTAAAAGAGACTTTATGGCCTATAAAACCAAAAACATTATGGCTTTTATCTTTAAATTAAACTTTTAATTTGAGATAATTCTTAATTCAAATGCCATTATAAGGAATAATACAGACATATCTCAGGTAACCTGCACCCCACTTTTCCCACTTGTAGTGTCTTTCAACACTATAGTACGATATCACAACCAGGACAGTGACAATATCACAATGAAGAAAAGTTCTGTCACCAAAAGGACCCCTCATGTTGCCCTTTTATAGTCAAATCTACTTCTATCTCAGTCCCCACCCCCTCCTTCACCTCCGAAAACTACTAATCTCGTCTCCCTTTCTATAATTTTGTCATTTTAAAAATGTTATATATATGGAAACATTCCAGATGTTACCTTTTGAGATTGGCTTATTTTACCCAGTATAATTCCCTGGAGATTCATATAATTTGTTACATGTATCAAAACTTCATTCCTCTTTATTGCTGAGTAGTATATCATTGTAATATATATACTGCAGTTTGTTTAACCATTTACCCACTGGGTTGTTTCCAACTTTCAGATATTACAAAATTAAGCTGCTTTGAACATTGATGTAAAGACATATATTTTTGTGTAATATATGTCTTCACATATCTGAGATGAATGGCCAGGTGTGCAGTTGCTGGGACATAAGGTAGTTGTGTGTTTAGTTTTTTAAGAAACTGCCAAACTGTCTTCCAGAGTTTCTGTACCATTTTACATTACCATAGCGATGTAAAAATGCTTTTGTTTTCCTGCATCCTTGACAGCATTTGTTGTCACTATGTTTTATTTTAGCCATTCTGATAGGTCATAGTGGAATCTCATTGTGGTTTTAATTTGCATATCTGTAATGGTTAACTATGTTTGATTTCTTTTCATGTGCTTTTTAAACATCAATATATTCTCTTTGAAAAATGATTTTATGTCTTTTGCAGATTTTCTAATTAGGATGACTTTTTTACTATTAATTTTTGACAGCTCTTTATTCTAGGTACTATTGCATTGTCAGATATGTTGTATGAAAATATTTTCTCTCACTCTATAACATCTTTTCATCCTAACAGCGTGTTTCACAGAGCCAAAGTTTATAATTTTGATGAAGTCCATTTCATCAATATTACTTCTATGGATCATGCTTTCGGTGTCAAGTCTAAAAACTCTTCATCCAGCCCTAAATCTCCCAATTTTTTCTTATGATTTGCTAAAAGTTTTATATATTTATATTTTACATTTAAGTTGATTCATTTTGAATTAACTTTTGTATAAGGTGAGAGTTTTGTTCAGTGTTTTTTTTTTTTTTTTTTTTTGGTCTATGGTTGATTGATTACTCCAGAGCCATTTGTTGAAAAGGACTATCTGACATTTTACAGAAAAGGTTTGCTGACCCTTGATCTAGGATATTATGAAACATGTTTTATAAAGTATACTACAGAAAGAGACCTCAATCTACTACATATCAATTTAGACATATATTCAATAAACCTTAAAAAATATTATGAAGTTTTTATAAAAATGACTATTCCTTTTTCACTAATAAATGAGCAAAAAGAGACATTGAAATCAATAGAATAGTGCCTGATTTTTTCCATTCCATATTTCTCTACCAACATTGTTTTGTTCACTTGAACTACTTCTGAGGACTCTACAGGCATTTTCTTTTATATTGTGCAAGACTTTGTTGTTTTATTGTATCAGGATCATTTTCAAGACTTGCAAACACTTTTTAAAATTTTTCTATACTTGTTTGTGTTCAAAGTTCACTTTGACCTCAGAGTTTTTATTGCCAGATGTTTAACTGAGTACATGAAGCTCTCTGAAAAATGCAACCTACCTGCTTCATTTATTTATCCAGAATGGCTTCACCCATTTCTAATCTGAGTATTCTGACATCTTGCATCCTTATCCCCCTATTGCACTGCAGTGAAGGAGAGGCATTTAAAATATTTTGATAAAATGGATAGCCCTTAGATAAAAACATGGACATCATGACACTTTCTGAGTAAACATTATTAATTATTAAGTTCTTCCCATCTCAGCTATAACTCTCCAAAAGATATTTCACATCAACACTTTAATAACTAATTTATGAAGGTCATAGTCTGATTATCAAGTATTTTATTTATCCCAGGAAAGCAGATTTTTATGAGTGAGTTTTTCAGATAACCAAGGCTTTAAGCACCATGACTTTCTTTCACTTTAAACATTGATAGAAAAATCTTTTCTGAAGGAATGTGACTGTTCCATCTTCTTCAAGAGAAGATGCTGCATGAAGTTTAACTGTCCCATGAGAACCGTAAATCATTCTTGTGTATGTCAGTTATTCTACCTGACACTAACACGAAGATTTTCTCAATAGCAATAGAAGTATAAACAGAATGTTTACCTCTCCTCTAATTATGCCCAGAGTGCTGGAATTTTGAGATCTGAGGACTGATTTCAGTAGTTTTATCATTTCCACTTTCATTGACAACTTTTTGCTGTCTTTACCCTGGCAATCCAATATGTTACTTCTGCACTGCTGCCAGGGCTGGGTGCAGGGGGCCAGGGGTGGGGGAGCAGCTTAGAATAATTGCAACTAAAATTAAATTAAATTTCTCCTATAAAGTTCATGAGAATTTTTGTGAAATCTTGCTGTCATCTTTTGGAGCCACCAAATGAATAAAAGAAAGAAACTTACATTCTGTTAAATAGTATGGTTATATAAAAATTAGAGTGCCTAGTTTTAAAGAATTTCCAATTTAGTAAGAGATAGAAGTATGAACTGCCACTAGTTTTCCTCTTTTCCTTCTTTGCCCACATCAATTTATTTTGTTCTCCTCTTGGGGCTTGCCTTGGCATTATGTGCTAGTCTTAAGTAGAACTCAAGAATAGGTGCATGAGTCCCTTAGCAATTCAAAAGAAGTTCGTGTCACTTCCTTTTATTGAGACAGATAATATTAAATAAATATTAATTATCAAAATATTGCTATCAAAGTTGATATGATTTAAATGTTTACATTTAACATATAAACAATTTTAACATAAAAATACAATACATAATGATGACTATGCAAGTCACAGGGTAATTACATAATTCTTAAAAATTATTGCTAGTAATGTGATGGAGTCAGGTAATGGAACACATGTTTAAAGATATATGATAAACACATTCTTTATTTCTGCAAGGGTATATGTAAGTAAGTATATATGTAAGTCCAAGTTTGAAGATAATGTCAACATCGTAAATTTGAAACCCTTTATGAGTGTGAGGTCCAAGCTGGTGGCTCTCCCTTGACTTGTTAGGAGGATTCAGTTCGGCTTCTACAGAGCTGAGGGTCCAAGAGTATACTATAAGCAAGTATATCCCAAGGGGCACAGGGATAATCCAACCCAGTCATAGGTAAATACAAAAACAGGTTCAAAATTCCTAGGAAAATAACCATGGGCCTCTTGAATATATGACTGTAGCAGAAGAGGAAAAAGTCATCTAAGCAGATGGAGAGATTGAATGACTCAGATGGAATCCTTGCTGCTGTGTGTGATTCTAGGGACAAGAAGACACATCTCTAAAGGGCCAATTTAGGCTTTCTGGAGTTGCTACTTAAGTGACTTCTGGAAGATAAATCCTGAGAGGGACTTCTATATCAGGTTTCTCAGTAAGTACATATTCAAATAGAGACTATTACAAAATGATATGGAGGGTGAGCATTAGATTCAGGTAGACCTGGGTTTATATTCCACTTGTGAACTAATTCACAGTGGATTTAACATTTTTGAGCATCTGTAAAATGGGTATTTTAATATTGCATCCTACCTTATGATTTTTGTGTGAATTAAATGTGATTTTTCATAAAGAGCATTTAGCACTGGGTCTGACACAAAATAAACTAGTAAGGTATAAATTATTTATGATTATTATTAACATCTCATTTTAACTGTTGGCATTTTAATAAGATGGATCTTTGCTGAGGTGTAAATAAGCATTACAAAGACTATTTTTAATTTGGTAGAATTTTGCAGTTCATTGATTGATGGGTACATTTATTTAACAAATACTCATTTAACATTTATGACATTCAGAAACTACACATGTAAAAGAAAAAGTTTTTAAAAAGTAGTTCTCACTTTTTTTCAAATTCCTTTGCTTTATTCTATGATGTTTATTTTTATATAAATGTCCACCTTTGTATTTCTATTGGTTTAGGAGATGTTCAAAGTTTTAAAATAGTTCAGTTTTCCTCAAAAATGAGGAAGACCTTAATTTTAGTGGTTGATAAAAATATCAGTTGAAGGTAATAATGTCCTTTTCCCATATTGTAATGTTTCAATTATGATAATATAACCATGATACAAGTACCCAAATCAGATTGTGCCTACCACCTCTTGGTCATCCATCATGGCTTTGTCTTAAAGACATATTTTTGCCTATTAGATACCTTTATTGATGCCTTCCAAATTACTCTCATTTTGCTCAGTCAGTGTTGCTTAGAGTGTGAGTCTCAATGGAGGAGATGGAAATCAACGGGGAAATGTCTTTCCCTGATAAAGCCTAAAGGAATGGAAATGCAGGAATGCCGTTTGCACCTGCTCCCAAAGTGACAGAACCACAATGGTGGCAATTTCCAAGATGTGGTGCTGCAGGAAAACAGGGTGCCTGGAGGTTTCCAATGGCTTGTGTAACACACATTTACATAGCAAATTACTTTTTTCAGAGCAACTGTGCAAATAGAAGCAATACTCTCCAAAAGGAAGGAATTTAAGTTTATTTTCTGAGTAGAAAGTATCAAGTTATAAAATAAATCTTTCAACTAGAGCATTTTAATGACAAAGAACCTGGTCAATGTTTTACCAGGTCAAATACCAGTTTGACAAGTTGTTGCAGAAAGGCAATGTTTAAAAAACACCTTGAAAAGAAAAGCTAAATTGAAAACTAGGAGGAAAAAAAAGCTAGAGACAGTATAGATAGAAATACATTGGACATATTCTTAAATTTGACACTGACAAACAACTAAGCCTAGTAGAAGAAACAAGTCTTAAAGACATGAAGAGCTTTAGTGAATTAGACTTTTTCAACCTCAGCACTGAGGGCTGCCTGTATAATGTAGGATATTTAGTAGCATTCCTGGTCCCTACCTCCCAAATGCCAGTAGCAATGCTTAACCTCAAATTATAATATAAAAAATGATTCCAGACATTGCCATATTCCCATGGGGGAAGAGCACAATCATCCTCATAATGATGAAAACACCTAAAAAATATTAAAAGAAAGCCCATTGTCATAGCAAACAGCATAGTAAAAAATAACTTGGAATTTACTTAGATTCAAGGCCTGGCTTGACCTCTATTCAAGCTAAGAATCTTTAGTTAAGTTACTCAAAATTTTTGAGATGTAATACTCCTATATGTATGAGGATTGTGATATATCCCTAGTACATGATTTTGATAAATTGATAAATCAAATACTACATAAAAAGTATTTCATATTCCATATAGCCTGGCATATTAATATTCTCTCTTGCTTCCTATGTATGCATGTGATATACATATGTACATAAAAAGCACATACATATACTCCCTTGTATATCCATCTATTTGTGTTTTTGTTTTGTTTTGTTTGTTGTTGAGTTCTAGTATTTAAGAATGCCATTTTTGGAGGGAGGCACTCGAAATCTTCCATCCTATAAATCACCCATTGACTCCTGTTCTGACCTTTGAAACTGCTTAGAATGTCTATTCAACTCTCCAATTAGATAGTTGATGTACTTCTAGAAGACAGCTTTTCTGTGTTGGCTTAATTGTTGCTTTTATTGCATGCACACAAAACCTTCAATTGCCAAAAATTTATATCTTATTTAGTTTCATGTAAATGTGTGGTTAGATTATTCTCTTGATGAAAATGACCCTGAGGGATGGATATGGACATGGCTTCTATTAATATTAATATGATATATATATGATATATATCATTAATATTAATAGTAGTAAAAATAATAATCATTGACTACTTCATTTCAGTCACTAAGAATAGCACTTTTCATGTATGAGCATCTTTTTTCATAGAAATCTTATGATATAGGTGTTCATTCTCCTCATTTTGTATTTTATTGTTGAAGAAAGTGAAGCATAAGGTTGTTATTAAACCCTTTCAAAATAATGCCTAAAATAGCCAAAGCTGGTAATGAAACCCGTTCTGTCTGCTGCTGATGTTTACCCTGTTAACCACTCTTGCTAGCTTGTCCTGTCTGATCGGTCTGCCTAAAGAAGCGGGCGCTAAAGCCAGAACCAGGAGGGCATCATATCAAGATCTGAAGCAAGAGCTCTCTTGTGCCAGTCACAGGAACAGGATGCAGTGCAGGAGAGGATGCCCACACCCAGACAGCACTAGTCTTCCAAATGGACTAGATTTTGTCTCAGAAGCAGACATCAGAGTTGTTTTCCATGTTCCTTGGTTATTTCTCTTTGAGGATAACTTTGTTCTCTCTTATTCCTTAGTAAAGGTGGTTTTTAAATTAAATGTCAAGGAAGTTTCTGTTGAGATGATAGATATTGTTGTTGTTCATTGGGTTCCTTGGGTTTCGTCCTTGATTTACCTATATCTAAGAATGCAGAAAAGTACTCTAGAGAACACTGAGAAGCCCTTCCCTAAAGGCAAAAATGTGTGTACACACAGATTCCACAAAGGGAAGAATTCCTTCTGTTTTTCTGATCCCCAGAGCAATGCTTCTCAATTTCTGTTGGAAACACTTTTTATTATATTTAAAATTTCTAATCTGTTGCAGACTGTTAATTTATAAAATATAATATGCATAAAATAATAAAACAATGAACTTGAAATATGATACATAAAATAGAAGCCAACATTTTTATTGCTGTATTAGAGACATAAATTTACTCTGTCAAGTTGCTATACAAGTTTCTAAACATGCTCAGTTTCTTTCCTATCTTATAGCAAATACTTTGTGTAGCATTTCCCCAGAGGATTTTGCTTCAGAGAAAGACATGAACATGTTAGTGTATAAAAAATCTGGAGAACTACAGAAAATCACCCATGAACCCACCCTAGTTTTAAAAATATTCAGTTTAATATACATTTTTATGATGTTTTGAGAAATAAAACACTTTATATGGAACAAAATAGTTTAAATTCCTTTTCATACTTTCCTTGTAACTACTATGCTGAAGTTGAAGTTTCCTTCTTGTCTAAGAGTTGGATTTCACTCTATAGGAGCCTCTGAGAGACCAATAGATACCACTGTTTTATTATTTCTAATTATTGTTTAAAAATTGGTGGCATGATATATATCATGAAAATTTCCTTTTTAAAAATCAACATTCTGTTTGTGAATTATTCATGGGGACACATGTAGATTGCATTCCTTCATGGTTGTTACTACATAATATTCCGTTATGGTATGACACTATTTGGGTATTCAGTTCCTATTTCTCTTAGGTGAATGTTAATATTTTAAAAATTTCTGCTGTGATAAATATTGTTGCAGACAATATCTTTGTACATGTCTCCATTTGGAATTTTGGAACAGTTTTTCTGGCACAGATAACAAACATGAAACTAGGTATTGGAAAGATATTCTCTAAAGAATTTGTGAAAACGTATATGACCTACATGATCATTATTCCCTCATTTTATGCAACCTTTGGTGGTGTCAGTTTCCTTAAAATCTTCACAATCTAATGAGAGAGAAATGTTACCTTTTTAAAATCTGCATTTTTTTGAGTACTACTGAAATTAATGTTGTTTTTTTTTTTTTTAATTGCTGAAACAGGATTCTTCATCTAAGAATTTCTCATTTACTGTTTCTCATTCACTGCTTTTTTTTTCTTTTGGACTATTAGTCTTTTTAAATTAATTTGTGTGAGTTTTTCAAACATGACAGTCATTAATTGTTTGCTTGTGATATGGATTACAAATATCTTCTCCCAGACTGTTGCTTGTTTGGGGATTTGGTCCTTTGTTCTAAAGAAAAGTATTTAATTTATGTAGTCAGATTTATCAAAATTTTTGTTATATTTGTACTTTTTAC
>NW_011888991.1:1440454-1442541 GCF_000151845.1 Pteropus vampyrus | reverse complement strand
AAAAATCAACATTCTGTTTGTGAATTATTCATGGGGACACATGTAGATTGCATTCCTTCATGGTTGTTACTACATAATATTCCGTTATGGTATGACACTATTTGGGTATTCAGTTCCTATTTCTCTTAGGTGAATGTTAATATTTTAAAAATTTCTGCTGTGATAAATATTGTTGCAGACAATATCTTTGTACATGTCTCCATTTGGAATTTTGGAACAGTTTTTCTGGCACAGATAACAAACATGAAATTAGGTATTGGAAAGATATTCTCTAAAGAATTTGTGAAAACGTATATGACCTACATGATCATTATTCCCTCATTTTATGCAACCTTTGGTGGCGTCAGTTTCCTTAAAATCTTCACAATCTAATGAGAGAGAAATGTTACCTTTTTAAAATCTGCATTTTTTTGAGTACTACTGAAATTAATGTTGTTTTTTTTTTTTTTAATTGCTGAAACAGGATTCTTCATCTAAGAATTTCTCATTTACTGTTTCTCATTCACTGCTTATTTTTTTCTTTTGGACTATTAGTCTTTTTAAATTAATTTGTGTGGGTTTTTCAAACATGACAGTCATTAATTGTTTGCTTGTGATATGGATTACAAATATCTTCTCCCAGACTGTTGCTTGTTTGGGGATTTGGTCCTTTGTTCTAAAGAAAAGTATTTAATTTATGTAGTCAGATTTATCAAAATTTTTGTTATATTTGTACTTTTTACGGACACTTTAGAAAATCTTTCCCTATAGTGATATCTTAAACATATTTTCCTATATTTTGTCCTAAGAGTTTTAGAGGATGTTTTTAAACATTTTAAGGTATAATCCATCAGGAGTTAATTTTTGTTCTCTTCTGTTTTCAATCTTCTATTTTATTTACTGTCTTTTACATTTCCTTAATACTCTTTCATTTCTTCTCTTCTTATTTCTTCATACCTTTCAAAACCTATCCCCCTATTAGGATATTTGTTAAGTAATCAAATTTTGCCATGTTTAATTATTTTTAAAATTTTTCTAGAATGTTGTTTCAAATATTTTAAATTTCTTTATTATGCTCGTAGTGCCAGTTTCTTCTTGGCATTATGAGGCTTGGCCATGCCTGTACAAAATAGAAATATGAAAGGTGAATAATTGAATGAAAAGTTAGTGTTGAAAAAATTTCTCCTTCCTTTTTTAATATTAGATAAGATTACCTTACATAGTATTCTTCTATTGGCAGATGAAAAAATGAAGTCCTAAACATACATTTACTGCCCTCTTACTAAGTAGTAGGAAATTTAACTTGCCTAATTTGATTCTTACAACAACCTTATGAGAGAACTATTGCAATTCCTATTGTTTGACACATAAACTTCTGGTCCCAATTCCCTATACACTTGCTGTTAAGTGTTGCCTTTCTGTCCCACTCAAGAAAGCAAATCCATGAATAAGAGAAATATGAAATGCAGTGGATTAGAATTAAGATGAGTTAGAAAAGAGAAACCTTCCCTACTTACCATTTATAAAATTGATACTTTTTTGACAAAGCATGTCTTTTAAAATCAAAATTCAAAAGAAAATCATTCTCCCATATTTTACAAAAATATTTCAAAGACTGATTTTGAAACATAAAAAGCAACACAAATTGCTCTAGTACTTAGAAGTTGGTTAATGGAAACAAATTTCTGATGAATCTGTTATTTGGTAATGGTCCTCAGTAAATTGATTGCATAAGACTAATCTTTGGAGAAATGGTCATTCTGTTCCTTGCTATTTTCACAAATGGACGTTGGCTAATTGCTTTTAATACACTGATTATTTGCTGTAATAGTCAGGTTTTCTCTACATGAGTATAGCATACTACCACTTATCCCAGTCTCCAATGAGTTAGTTGTGTTCATTTATCTTACCTTCCTTTTCCCTGTCAGCACTGAGCTTGCAGTCCTTGTCTTATACTATTTTAAACATGATGAACTGATTTAGATTTTTAAAATGTACTTTATTATTGTTCAAGAATTAAATACATTATAATAATTTCCAAGACTTCGACGGTTGAAAGGCATTTAGAGAGAGTGCTATAGTTAAACCCATTTTATAGAAACGATGTC
>NW_011888991.1:1433670-1438929 GCF_000151845.1 Pteropus vampyrus | reverse complement strand
TGTTCCTCCAGGTGTGGTCTGTGGACCAGCAGCAAGGCCATCACCTGGCAACTTTGAGAAAGGCATCCTCTCATAACCCACCCCAGACCTCCTGAATTATAATCTGCTTTTTAAACAAGATTCCTAAATGAATCCTATGCATGTAAACCCTTAAGAAGACTTTCTGGACACACACACACACACACACACACACACACACACACACACACACACTTTTGAGTCTATAATTCTAGCATAGGACTCAGGAATCTGTACTTTTTACAATGAAAGCTGTCTTCTAAACACACTTTGAAAGAGTCTACACAATTCTTTCACGCTATAGTATGAGCATTTCCTCTGGGAAAGTTTGGAAGACTGGAAACTTAAGGTTTATATTTACTGTTCACCCCAACAGCATCATTATGTGCACAATAGATAAATGTGCTCTGATATCTAGCCTTGAAAGTAACAGTGGTATATATACTTGTTTATATCTGTTTGCACACATACACATATCTTTGCTTTGGTTTTATTTTGTAAATTCTCTAGGTACCTGAAAAGAATACACTAGAGTAAGAGAAACATGATGTTTCAGAGAAAATAAAGCTCTATTAAATAAATGGACACATTTCTTTAAGTGTTGGAAGCTCCTTCAGAGTCTGCAAGTGCCAGTAGAAGCAGTGCTTATCTCTGCAAGGTAAATTGAATGTGGTTAATCAAGTTACTCCAGGGAGATTCAACAGCTAGAATACAGTGAGAGGTGACCTTATGACAGGATTTCCATTTGCTTGCTGATGTTTGCTTGTGTGTGTGTGTGTGTGTGTGTGTGTGTGTGTGTGCGCGCGTGTGTGTGTGCGCGCACACACGCGTGTGTGCGTTTTTAAAGAGGAGTGGGAGAAAACAATTGATTTTGGAATATCTGTGCCAATCTTCATTCCCTGTTAAGTCTGAAAGGAAAAAAGAGCAGAATAAGAATTAAAGGGAAAGAAGAAATGAGTTATCATAGGAAAAAACCTGGAGGAATTACACTGAGAAAATACGTAGAGGGTAAGTTAACTTTTTGAGAGAAATATTCAAGTTTTGGAAAGGGCAAATGTGTGTGAAAGGTTATACCCCAATATGCATATGAAACAAGAGAAATATAATTTAGAATTATAGAATGTCAAAGGTGGGAGGGTGCTTAGTCAGCACTGAGTCCATCTTTTTTTTCAGAAAATAAAGTAAGTAGGGCCCAGAGTGAAGTGATCTCACTAAAGATATCTAAGAATTTAAAGAGCTAGAAATTTAATTCTCATCTCCAGTTTCTTCTAGAGACCTGAGAGTTATTATTGTCTCTTTTCTCTCCCTCACAGCTATTTAATCCACAGGTAAGTCCTGGCACTTGGATTTCCAAATTTATCTGTGGTTCCCACTCTCTATGCTGAAACCACCCAAGTTCAAGCTGCCTTCCTTGTATCTACTATAAACTCCAGCCACATAGACTGCCTTTCATTTCCTCAAGCCTGCCAGACTGTTTTTAACGACAGGCCTTTGCATAAACTATTTTCTCTACCTCCTTGTCTGCTGGCCACACTTTCTCTGGTGGTTTCTGCTTACTTTAGCTTACATGTCACTTCTTTATGGAGGCTAACACTAAAACATCTTACTGTGTCTTCCCCGTTACTACTGTCAATGCAATGCATTCTTACCATTTGTCATTGCATTTATTACAACTTATAGATAATTTTCAATCTGTTCTGCTACAAGAAATTGCTAAATAGCAAAATAATTAGAGTGACCATGTAATTTATTATTTAAACCTGGCTATTTTTGAGAGTAAAGGAGTACATTTAATACTTATGCTAAGGCAGAAGGCTTAAGCCAGAACGAGCTGGGACATAAAGAGAGGAGGATAATCTTAGTGATATTCTAATGAGGAAGTAGTGTTTGTTCATATGTAATTTTTCCTAGGCAAGAAGAGCCAGAATAACTGAAGTAGAGTTTAATACTTCACCAGGAAAGAAAAAAGCTCTAAGCTTGACAGCTACGCAAAAATGTTTCAGCTCTATGTTAAGGCCAAAGCTTTCTGGCTGAAGGGCTTTAAGGAAGATAGAAATATTTAAAAATAGATGCCTGCGTCCAATCCCCCTCTTCACAGAGATATACCCCCCAGCCTTGCATGGCTCTCTGCTAAAGGCAGGTTCTACTTCCTTCAATGTTCACCTTAACAGAAAAGCTCCATTTCTCTCTGCTTTTGTTCAATACCTGCAAGCCAACAATTTTAAGACTGTGTGTGTGTGTGTGTGTGTGTGTGTACATTTAGAATTCGCTAAAGTAGCTTCTCTTGTTGAAGCTATCTAACTTATCAACCAGGGTATAAGTTATTATTTTAGTTATTGCTCTGGTTACAAAATTGTATAGGTTTTGAGTGATCTGGTCTGATTTTTAGTCTTCCTATAAACTACTATTTTTGTGCACATATATTCCATTGCTTTTCATGTATTTTTGACCACAACTCATAGAAAATATTTTATACCATGACCTATTTCACATGTGTATATGTACATATGTCATAGATAAAATATGCACATATATACATATGTGCATGTACGTAAACAAATGTTCATATAAACATACATGCATATAGAGATAGAATTGGTTTTACCACAAAATTTACTCTTTCTATATATAAGGAGTCTCAAGGGAAGAGGGGATGAGGGATTGTTTGTTTTTTTATTACATATGTTAAGTTTGAAGTTATAGAGGGATATCGAAATGTAATTTTCTAGTAGGCAATTGATGAAGGATTTAAATTGGGAGAATTTGGGGTACAGTTTAACTTGTAAGAATTGATGAGATCTCAGTGAGAGCAGAGCAAGGGAAGAGCAGACACATGACAACTGATACTTGGGAAACACTTATGTCTAGGGGTGGAGGTAGAAATAGGAGCCAGAAAAGGAGAGATGTTATTGAGAGGTAGAGCAAGAGAATATGCCTTATAAAGAAATCATTTTAGAGTAAAGGAGGAATTGGCAGTATTGAGTGTTTATTCATTCAATTTGTACTGAACATATAAGCTCCCTGAAAGCAGGGCATTTGTTTTATTCCCTGTTTAATCACTAATAGAAAGTATCCAGCACAAAGTAAAAATTCCCTGTCTCTATCTGTCAGTTTCTGTCTTTGTACACACAAACATAATATGTTCTTTTTTTTTTTCTGAGTGGAAGAAAAAATTGTGTGCCACTTCAAATTTGGCACCAGGCTAGATACTTTGGAAGTAAGAGTAAATAAGAAATATTACTGCCATGAAGTCTTCTTTATCAAGTGGAAAATGAAAATATCAAGGAGGGTGTCCAAGTTACTAAGCTACACTCTCTCCACTCCAAATTCATGCTTCTACACTCTGCTCATGAAACTAGGGTTGGAAGTTTGCAAACTTTTCTGCCTTTTCATTGGCTCCCTCTTAGGCTCTGTTGGGATGCTAGCAAGAAAAAAGGGACTTCTTACTTCTTTTACGCTTTTTGTTGTCTTCCAGCAGAATTCATGTCTGCCCCTTGCTCCTGAAACATGCTGCTGTCAGCATCACCCCAGGCTTGCTTCTTCACAGCAGAGTATGTCCATTCCTAGAGCAGCACTTGAACCCAGCTCACACTTTTTTAAAAATTATTTTTATTTTCAATTACAGTTGACATTCAACATTGTTTTATATTAGTTTCAGGTGACCAGTATAGTGGTTAGACATTTACATAATTTATGAAGCAATCTCCCCAATTGGTCTAGTACCCACCTGGCACTATACATAGTTATTACAATATTTTTTTAATATTCTCTGCGCTGTACTTTACATCACCATGACTATTTTGTAACTACCAACTTGTGCTTATTAATTTCTTCACCTTTTTCATCTAGCCCCCCATCCACCATCCCATCTGGCAACCATTAGTTTGTTCTTTGTATCTGTGTCCGTATCTGTTTCGTTTTTTATTTATTTAGTTATATAGATTCCACATATAAGTGAGAGCATGTGGTATTTGTCTTTCTTTGTCTGACTTAGTATAATTCTCTCTAGGTTCATTCATGTTGCCACAAATATTAAGATTTTGTTTATTTTTATGGCCAAGTAATACTTCATTGTATATATGTTATACAACTTCTTTATCCAATCTTCTACTGATAGAAATCTTAGGTTGCTTCTATATACTGGCTATTATAAATAGTGCTGCAGTGAACATAGGGGTACATATATCTTTTCAAGTTAGTGTTTTTTTGGATAAATACCCAGAAGGGAATTGCTGGGTAATAAGGTAGTTCTATTTTTAGTTTTTTGAGGAACCTCCAAACTGTTTTCCATAGTCGCTGTGGCAATTTGCATTCTCACCAACTGTACACGAAGGTTCTCTTTTTTCCTACATGCTCACCAACACTTGTTTGTTGATTTATTGATTATAGCCATTCTGACAGGTATGAAGCAATAGCTCATTATTGTTTTAATTTGCATTTCCTTGATGATTAGTTACACTGAGTATCTTTCTACATGCCTATTGGCCATCTATATGTCCTCTTTGGAGAAATGTCTATTCAGGTCCTCTGCCCATTTTTTTAATTGGATTATTTGTTTTTTAGGTGTTGAGTTGTATGAATTCTTTATATATTTTGTATATTAACTCCTTATTAGATGTATCATTGCTGAATATCTTCTCTCTTTCAGTTGGTTAACTTTTTGTTTTGTTGATGGTTTTCTTTGCTGTGCAAAACTTTTTAGTTAGATGTAGTCCTATTCATTTTTTTTTTCCTTCTGTTTCCCTTGCCCAAGGAGATGTAACCAAAAAGATACTGCTAAGAGCAATATCAAAGAGTTTACTGCCTATGTTTTCTTCTAAGAGTTTTATAGTCTCAGGTCTAACATTTAAATGTTTAATCCATTCTGAGTTCATTCTTGTATATGGTGTAAGAAAGTGGTCTAGTTAACATTTTTTTTTTTTTGCATGTATCTGTCTAGTTTTCCCAACACCATTTATTGAATAGACTGTTTTTACTCTATTGTATATTCTTGCCTCCTTTGTCATAGATTAAATGACCATATAGGTATCAGTTTATTTCTGGGCTCACAATTCTGTTCTTTTAATCTGTGTTTCTGTTTTTATGCCAGTACTATGTTGTTTTGATTAATATAGCTTTGTAGTACAGTTTATTAGGAATTGTGATACCTCCAAAATTGTTCTTTTTTTCCTCAAGATTGCTGTGACTATTCAGAGTCTTTTATAATTTCATATAAATTTTAAGATTATTTGTTCTAGTTCT
>NW_011888991.1:1423873-1433620 GCF_000151845.1 Pteropus vampyrus | reverse complement strand
CTGTGGCAATTTGCATTCTCACCAACTGTACACGAAGGTTCTCTTTTTTCCTACATGCTCACCAACACTTGTTTGTTGATTTATTGATTATAGCCATTCTGACAGGTATGAAGCAATAGCTCATTATTGTTTTAATTTGCATTTCCTTGATGATTAGTTACACTGAGTATCTTTCTACATGCCTATTGGCCATCTATATGTCCTCTTTGGAGAAATGTCTATTCAGGTCCTCTGCCCATTTTTTTAATTGGATTATTTGTTTTTTAGGTGTTGAGTTGTATGAATTCTTTATATATTTTGTATATTAACTCCTTATTAGATGTATCATTGCTGAATATCTTCTCTCTTTCAGTTGGTTAACTTTTTGTTTTGTTGATGGTTTTCTTTGCTGTGCAAAACTTTTTAGTTAGATGTAGTCCTATTCATTTTTTTTTTCCTTCTGTTTCCCTTGCCCAAGGAGATGTAACCAAAAAGATACTGCTAAGAGCAATATCAAAGAGTTTACTGCCTATGTTTTCTTCTAAGAGTTTTATAGTCTCAGGTCTAACATTTAAATGTTTAATCCATTCTGAGTTCATTCTTGTATATGGTGTAAGAAAGTGGTCTAGTTAACATTTTTTTTTTTTGCATGTATCTGTCTAGTTTTCCCAACACCATTTATTGAATAGACTGTTTTTACTCTATTGTATATTCTTGCCTCCTTTGTCATAGATTAAATGACCATATAGGTATCAGTTTATTTCTGGGCTCACAATTCTGTTCTTTTAATCTGTGTTTCTGTTTTTATGCCAGTACTATGTTGTTTTGATTAATATAGCTTTGCAGTACAGTTTATTAGGAATTGTGATACCTCCAAAATTGTTCTTTTTTTCCTCAAGATTGCTGTGACTATTCAGAGTCTTTTATAATTTCATATAAATTTTAAGATTATTTGTTCTAGTTCTTTGAAAAATGCCATCGATATTTTGATAAGGTTTACACTGAATCTGTTGACTGCTTTGGGTAGTATGGACAATGTTATTTTTTCCTATCAATGAACATTTATTTGTATCTTTTTCAATCTCTCTTCAATGACATAATTTTCCATGGACAAGTCTTTTACTTCCTTAGTTAAATTTATTTCTAGATATTTTATGTTTTCTTTTTTTTTCTGCTGCAATCGTAAATGGGTTATTTTCTTAATTTCTCTCTCAGATAATTCATTATTGGTAAGTAGAAACACAACTGATTTCTGGATATTAACTTTGTGTCCTGTTACTTTACTGAATTCATTTATCAGTTCTAATAGTTTTTTAGTAGAATCTTTAGGGTTCTCTCTATATAGTATCATGTCATCTGCAAATAATGACAGTTTTACTTCTTTCTAATTTGGATGCTTTTAATTTTTATGTATTTATTTTTGTCTGATTGCTGTGGCTAGAACTCCCAATACTATGTCGAATAAAAGCAGTGAAAGTGGACATCCTCATCTTGTTCCTGATCTTAAGATAAACACTTTTAGCCTTTCACTGTTGAGTATATTAGCAGTAGGTGTGTCATATATGGCCTTTATTATGTTGAGGTATGTTCTCTAAATTCTCACTTTGTTGAGAGATTTTATCATAAATGGAGTTTGGATTTTGTCAAATGCTTTTTCCGTATCTATTGATATAATCCTATAATTTTTATCCTTCATTTTGTTTATGTGGTATATCATGTTAATTTAATTGATTTGAGGACATTTATTCAACCTTGCATCACAGGAATAAATTTCACTTGATCATGGTGTCTAATCTTTTCAATGTACTAATGAATTCGGTTTGCTAATATTTGTTGAGGATTTTTGCATCAAATGTTCATTAGGGATATCAGCCAATAATTTTTTTTTTCTTTTGAAATGTCTCTGGCTTTGGAATCAGGATAATGTTTGCCTCATAAAATGAGGTTGGGAGCCTTTTGTCCTCTTGTATTTTTTGAAATACATTGAGAAGGATGTGTTAATTCTTCTTTGAATGTTTGGTAAAATTTACCTGTGAAGCCATATGGTCCAGGATTTTTGTTTTTGGGGAGTTTTTTGATTACTGAGTTGATCATTAGTAATAATCAGTCTGTTCACATTTTTCTGTTTCTTCTTGATCCAGTCTTGGAAGATTGTATGTTTCTAGGAATTTATTTATTTCTTACGGATTATTAAATTTCTTGGCATATAATTGTTCATAGTATTTTCTTATAATCTTTTGTGTTTCTGATGTCAGTTATCACTTCTCTTTTTTCATACTTAATTTTATTTATTTGCGTCATCACTCATTTATCCTGATGAGTCTGGTTAAAGGTTTATTGATTTTGTTTATCTGTTCAAAGAACCAGATCTTGGTTTCATTGATCTTTTGTATCTTTTTTAAAAGACTCTATTTTATTTATATCCACTCTGATCTTTATTATTTTCTTCTACTCACTTTGGGCTCTGTTTGCTCTTCTTTTTCTAGTTCCATTAGGTGTATTTGAGATTTTTCCCTTGTTTATTTGAGATGTTTCTGTTTCTTGAGGTAGGCCTCTATTGCTATGAATTTCCCTCTTAGGATTGCTTTTGCTGTGTCCTGTAGATTTGGGGTTGTTGTCTTTTTATTTTCATTTGTCTCAGGGTATCTTTTCATTTCTTTCTTGATTTAATAGTTAACCCATTCATTATTTAGTAGCATGTTATTTAGGCTCCATGTGTTTGTGTGTTTTTTAGATTTTTTTCTTGTAATTGAGGTCTAATTTCATATCATGTGGTTAGAGAAGATGGTTGATATGATTTCAGTCTTCTAAAATTTATCGAGACTTGTTTTGTGGCCAAAGTCTGGAAATTTTTTCATGTGGACTGAAAAGAACATATATTCTCCTGCTTTGGTGTAAAATCCTCTAAAATATTAATTAAATCCATCTGGTCTAGTGCGTCATTTAAGACTGCTGTTTCCTTGTTGACTTTATGTCCAGAATATCTGTCCATTGGTGTTATTGTGGTGTTAAAGGTTCCTAGTGTGACTGTATTATTGTCAGTCTCTCCCTTTATGTTGTTTAATATTTGCTTTACATATTTAGGTGCTCCTGTGTTGGGTGCATAAATATTTACAAGGGTTATATCCTCTTGTTGAATTGATCTCTTTATCATTATGTAATGTACACGTTTGTCTCTTATTATACCTTTTGTTTTAAAGTCTGTTTTGTCTGATATACCTACTGCTACACAGCTGTATTTCTTTAAAAATTTCCATCCACGTTAAATATCTTTTTCCATCCCTTTCCTTTCAGTCTGTGTGTGTTTCAATCTGAAGTGAGTCTCTTAAAGACAGGATTAGTATGAGTCTTGTTTTCTTATCCATTCAATTACTCTATGTCTTTTGATTGGAGTATTTAATCCATTTACATTTAAAGTGACTATTGAAGGGCATGTAGTTATTGCCATTTTATTATTCATATTTATGTCCTATTTTTTCCCCTTCTTCTTAAAGAACTCCCTGTAACATTTCTTGTAATACTTGTTTAGTGGTAACGAATTCCTCGAGCTTTTTCTTGTCTGAAAAGTTCTTTATCTTTCCTTCAATTTTAAATGATAGCTTTGCTGGGTACAGTAATCTTGGTTGTAGGTTGTTACTTTTCATCACTTTGAATATTTCGTGCCAATCCCTCTGGCCTGCAAAGTTTCTGTAGAGAAATCAGCTGACAGTCTTATGGGATCTCCCGTGTAAGTAACTAGCTGCCTTTCTCTTGCTGCTTTTAGGATTCTTTCTTTGTCTTTAACCTTTGGCATTTAATTATGATATGTCTTGGTGGGGGCCTCTTTGAGTTCATCTTGTTTGGTTCTCTCTGTACTCCCTGGACTTGAATATCTACTTCTTTTGCCAGGTTAAGGAAGTTTTCCATTATTATTTCTTCAAATAGGTTTTCAATTCCTTACTGTCTCTTGTTTTTTGGTACCCCTATGATGCGGATATTTTTATGCTTGATGTTGTCTCAGAGGTCTCTTAAATTATCCTCATTTTTAAATTCTTTTTTCTTTTTTCTGTTCTGGTAGGTTGTTTTCTGTTATGTTGTCTTCTAAATCACTGATTCAGTCCTCTGCTTTATCTAATCTGTTGATACCTTCTAGTGTATTCATTTCAGTTATTGTATTCTTCATTTCTAATTGGTTCTTTTCTATGGTTTCTATGTCTTTTTTTTTTTTATGATTACTATCTCTTCATTGAAATTCTCACTAAGTTCCTTGAAAATCCTTATAGCCAGTGTTTCGAACTCTATCTGCTAGGTTGCGTTCCTCCATTTCATTTAGTTCTTTTTCTGGAGTTTTATTCTGTTCATTTGGGACATGTTTCTTTGTTTCCCCATTTTGACTGCCTCTCTGTGTTTGTTTCTATGTATTATGTAGATCTGCTACATTTCCTAATATTGGCCTGGTGGCCTTATGTAATCGGGGTCCTGTGGGGCCCCATAGTACAGTCTCCTTGATCACCTGCTCTGGATGCTTCAGGAATGTCCCTTGTGTGAGTTGTGTGTGCCCTCCTGTTGTAGTTGAGCCTTCATTGCTGTTGGCATGTCAGTGGCGGAATTGCCCCTTGGGCTAACTGTGAAGCTTGGCTAAGCCAACAACATATGAGCTGCTGTGTGAGAGCTGACCTCTGTAAAGCTGGACTCTGGTGCCATCCAAGGCCACCCTTTATGTGTGCTGCTTATGTGGCGAAGTGTACGGCACTCTTGTTGTCTGAAGCCAGTCTCTGGGTATCTTGGTTCTATGATCACTTGAGAAGGGCTCCCTTGCAGTCCAAGATTAACCACTGCATGTGACTGACCAAGGACTACCTCGTAGGAGCTACAAAGTGATCCACCATTAGTCATTGCCTGTGCTGGGACTACCTGGTAGGAGCTACAAAGTGATCCACCATTAGTCATTACCTTGAGGTGCAATGGGAGAGTCCATGCTGTGAGCCAAGACTGGCTGCCAGCATTATTGGGCCAGGGCATCCTGAGTTTTGCTTCTGCCTACCAGCTTCCCATAAGACTCAGCTGCCGACAGAGTCTTGGGCAGTACGCAAGTTGGGTGGGGCATAGTCTCAGGGAGTTACCATGGTGGAGTGAGTGTATTTTACCAATGCAAATTCAGATTTAACCATGAGAGGGGAGAGCTCAACACAGGGATAATGGCGACTGTCCCTCCAGCCCTTGCCCTGAAGCCACATAACTCATTCTCTTCCTGTATGTCTCTGCCACCTCCTGAGACACCATCTATCTGCCAGCACCCAGGGCGAATACCTGCAGGTCCACAGATCCAGTCTCTGTTCAGGTCCTTTAGAATACGCTTGGATTTCCAGCAGCCTTCCACCTCACCTAGATGGACAGAATCCTCACTATTTTTCACAGCCAGAGTTGTAGGGGTTCTTCTTCCCAACAATGATACTCTGGGCTATGGAATCCAGTGTGGAGCTGGGATCTGTCACTTTATAGGGGGACTTCTGCAACTGAGATATCCCTCCTGATTCTTAACTGTCACACGTGGGTGTGGGGCCAGCCCCTTTCATGTCTCCACCCCTCTTACCAGTCTTCATGTAACTTTTTTTTAATATTCTTAGTTATAGGACTTTTGTTCAGCTAGTCTTCAGATCATTCACCAGGTTGATGTTCTACGATTTAGCTGTAATTTTAATGTGGTCATGTGAAGAGGCAAGCACAGCATTTATTTACTCCACCATCGTGACTAGACTTCACTCACACTTGTTTTTAACATGTGCATATTCAGCCTCATTGTGCATTTCTCAGAGGCATCAGCATTAGCTCCTGTCCTATCCTCAGGGAAGTGGGTCCCAGCCTCATGGGTCTCATCCTCTGAGCTCAGAGGCAACAGCACAAACTGAATGGTGTATCCTCTTCAGATGTCTGAATTTCAGCTCCAGAGGCCTCTTCAGCAAACTTCAAAATTTTACAGTTTCCATCCACCTTCTTTTTTCCCCAGTTCTAAGGATGATAGCTATTTCTGACAGGTGTTATCTCCATGATATTTTGATGTTTTTTTGTTTTGGTTTTTTTTTTTTGCCTTTTCAGTTGCTTAGTAAACAATTGTATCCTTAATTATAATTTTTCATCTTATATTATCTCTATCAAAATGACTGGTGTTCTTTGCACCATGATTGGACCTTGACTAATAGGTAACAGGAGTGGTCCTAGGAAACAGACATTCACAGGTGTCCCAGAAGAGAGGTTCCTAGAGAGACAGGAAGTAAATTTCCCAAACCAATTGTAATATTTATACAAAGGAAAAGGGCATGAGTTTTGAATTTCTAGATGTATCTCTTTAATGTATATGTCTGCAAAGGTAGTGTTAATGTTCAGTACTATACAGGATATACTGAAGGGCAAATTAATCCCAATTCAATCAAAGTAATACGATTGTATTATTAGCAATAAGTAATACCTATCAGATTTTTTTGACTAATGAATACATGGTACAATTTTCACTGCCTAAGTAGAATCTAATTCTTGGATTTAATTAAAATGTAACAATTGTTCCATTTATGTAATATTATTTACAACACTCTCTAATTATTTTCAGCACTATTATTTTCAGAATCATTATTTTAGAAAAAGAATCATATAATTATTTACACAGTTGAGCTGCGTGTGTGACATAAAATGATATGACATAGATAGTGATTAGCGATCACTCTAGAAAGAGGAAATTGTAATTTATCCCTCTGCCTAAATATCCAGTCCTCTCAAATCTCTCTTCACTTATATAAATGGAATGCATGTTTTTATTGTGAATTTTACCCATATATTTTCAGCTACTGATCAATTTTTTTATAATATCTGGGCAATCTATTCTGGCTTTTGCTGCACATGCCCAATAAACATGATTAGTATCTGTTTAGTTGCTTTTGTACTTTGTCTAATGATAAAGAAAATAGTATTATTCCACTGGTAGATTATAGAGACAAGTACTATAGCAAGAATTTTGTTACTAGATTTTTGTTAATAGAATTTTCTATTTTATCTTGCTTTTATCCCTGATGGCTTGGCATTAAATGACCTTGGGTATATAGTTTAACCTGTAATTCTCAATATTGTTATTATTTTTAATGTAAATATTAACATTACCTCATGGTTTTATTTTTTTATTAACTTATTTTACAAGTACAGTCGACATATAATATTATATTAGTTTCAGTGTACAACATAGTGATTAAACATTTATATACCTTACAAAGTGATTAAACATTTATATACCTTACAAAGTGATTACCCAGATAAGTCTAGTACCCATCTGACACTATACATACTTATAACAATATTATTGACTGTATTCTCTATGCCATACTTTAGATCTTTGAGGCTATTTTTATAGGTAGCAATTTGTACTTAACACCTTCACCTTTTTCTTGAAGGATTCATTCAGAAGATGCATGTGAATACTATGCACCAAACCTAACATAGAATAGGTGCTCAATTATTATGGGATAATATTATATTATTTTGGCACTAAAATCCTGAGAAGTTTATTTTCTTATAACAACTTAGATCAGCCAGTAACTAAAGGTTTGGTTCATATGACAGAATACCACTTCATTTCATTTATTTGATATCTATTTTTGTATTTAATATGATCTTTAATACTTAAGAAACTTAAAGTTTATTAAGATAAATTTACTCAAAGAGATGATAAAAAGAAGCTAATAGTCTATATGTTCTAGGATATTAGAGGAAGAATAATTATACAGGAGCAATCAAAAAATTTTTGATGAAAGAAGTAGCATGTGAGTTGAATCTTGAAGGATAGATAGAATTGTATTAGACAATTAGTATAAACCACAAAGAATTATTTGATCAAAGTAAATATACAGGAAGAAGTATATAAATTGCTCTTTTGTAACTTAAGGGGTACTATGAGAGGTGGTACAAGATCTCGAACACTTTTTTAACTGAGTATTTTCCATTCTGGTTTATTACATATCTATTAAAAATTCAACTAGATAGACAATGACCATATAAACTCATGTCTGAAAGAAGTATAATAGTAGTAGCAAAAGTAAACATTAGTTTCTATATCAATTTTATTAATATTCCTTTCAACGAGAATACTTATTTAATAACTGTTTCAGGGAGGCGCCATAGTGTAGTGGTTAGCATGTCTGCTTTACAACAGAAGGTTACTCCATAGTGTAGTGGTTAGCATGTCTGCTTTACACCAGGTGGAGCCATGGACCATACCATACCCCAGGTGTGGTGTGGCAGGCCCCAGCTTCACGTGGTGAGTGTGTGGGAGGAGACACCCTGCCTTCAGAGATCCAGTTCTTAAATAAAGGGAAAAGGCAACATCCATAGGTCAGGGATGGAAGTGGGTGGGTGGGTGGGGAATTAAAGAGGGGGGAAAAAAACCACCAAACTCTTTCACCTTCTGAGCAACCCCAGTGGATTAGAAGGTACTAGATGTGAAGCTGTATCGCGGCGGGTTCGGGGGATAAATAGGGAAGAGCATTTTTAAAAATAGTAACAGCTGCCATGTGCACAAAAAAGGGAACACTGTTCTTTGTAAATCCAGAAATCTGAGTCCAGTTGATCGAGCCACTAATCAACAGTGATATTGGTGAAATTATTTTTCCCCGCCTAAATGCATCACGTGGATCTGAGACAAGCAATACTCACAGTGCCCTGTCTGAATTCTTGACCCACAAAATCATGAATAAAATTAAGCCAAATTTAGAGTACAGAACTGGGACTCTATGGGTTTTAAAATAAAACTTTCCCATTCTCAATTTTATCTAGCAAAAGACTTTAAAATTAAAATGGGTTTAATGCAAATATCAACTACAAAGTGTTGCCAATAAAAAATGTATTTTTAAGGTAAAGATCACAACGTTATTGTTGTAAGTTTCTGTGTTGAAAGCTCAGAAAGCTTTCCTAGCTAGACAAAGAGCTTTTAAGAATCTCAAAGGTTTACTGCATAGATACACTGGAAAAATAGCACTTCCTATAGTCTTAAGAACATTTTCCCACAGAACCCTGAATCAGAGCCAAAGATAGAAAAGGGAGTATCATGACTTTTTGCTAATGGAGTTTATTATAATTTAATACATAAAAAACAATTTTAAAATAAATTACATCAGCTGGGACTTAAAACAAATAAACAGAAACAGTACAAATTAAAAGAGATCATTAGCTTACAACTTTATATGGGGAGAAAACAAACTGAGAAAGCAATTCAATACAAATATGGGCCACTGTTTGTGGTAAGGTTGATAATTCAATTTCTTTAATGAATATAGGACTATTCAGATTTTTATTTCATTTTGTGTCAGTTTTAATAAGCATTTTTTCAAGAAATTTGACCAATTTCATCTAAATTATAAAATCATAACCAAAATGTTCAAAATATTCTTTATCATCTTTTTACTATGTGTATATTAGAAATTATATATGTTTTTTCATTTCTGATATTGGGCATTTTGTTTTCTTTTTGTTCTTCATTAGTATTTCTAGAAATTTTCAAAAGCTGAAATTTTGACTTGGTAATTTTTTTCTGTTGGTCTATTTTATATTTCTTTGATTTCTACTTTTTTATCTCTATTCATCTAATTTACTTTGGTTTTAATTTGCTCTTGTTTTCTAGCTAATTAAACTGAAAACAGATAATTAATGCTAATTATTTGACTTGGTAATTTTTTTCTGTTGGTCTATTTTATATTTCTTTGATTTCTACTTTTTTTATCTCTATTCATCTAATTTACTTTGGTTTTAATT